>NW_006376585.1:0-1199 GCF_000327345.1 Myotis davidii | reverse complement strand
GGGCCAGAAGGTTGAGAACCACTGTTCTAATCTATTTTCCAGTCTGCATTTAGAGTGCTCTTTTAAGAATTCAAATTGGAATCATGATGTTGCCCTGTTTAAGCATTACAGAAACATTCCTTCTTCTCTCCCGATCAGATACCAAGCAGTCTCCTGTATAAGCTGATTTTGGCATACCTCTCCAGCTAAGCTTTGCTCCTTTCATCTGATTGCTTATTACTTTGTAGGCATACGGATCTTTTGACATCAGCAGAGCATACCAAATTCCTTTCCCCTTGTTTTCCTCCCCCTCTGAACACCATTGCTACTCACCTGGCAGGTTTCAGGCAATTCCTTACATGACAGATGACAAATCACTTACTCAGGGATGACCGCTCTGACCATCCAGTCTAAATTAGGTTCTCTTATTATACTGACATGGTACCCTATATTTTCTTGCTATCACAAATTATAATTTATAACTTTATATCTACTTGCTTGACTACTTAAATACTACTGTAGAGAGAGAGAGAGCTTCACAAGGGCCATCTATTTTGCTCATAACTATGTATATGGTGTCTCCCACAGTGCTTAGAACATAGAATGTATTAAAAAAACAACTGTCAAAGCAATGAATGAGGGCATCATGGATGTTCAGAGACAATGAAATTAAGACAAAGGAAGAAAGATGATTTTCCTTAAGTCTTTTAGTGTGCCATATATACTATGCCACACAACTATCCCTTGGTATTGTTCTATGGGGGTATGAAGATGAATCACATGATTGGAAAGGAGAGATATGTAAGCATGAATGTATAATTGGCAGAATAAAATGAGTTGTGTAACAGAGGTACAGCATCCAGAAAGAGTAATAATTTTGGTTCATAGATGAGGCAAGATTGACCAATGGGGTTACATTTAAACTGGATCTGACTGAAAGCTATGTAAGATTTCAGTAGTAGAGCCCTGGTCAGTATTCTGCAGTGGTTGGAGCATGGCCTGTGCACCGAAGGGTTGCCAGTTCGATTCCTGGTCAAGGGTGAGTACCTGGATGCAGGTTCAATCCCCAGCCCACGTTGGGATGTGTACAGGAGGCAATTAATAGATATGTCTTTTTCACATCAATATTTCTTTCTCTCTCTTTTTTTCTCTCTCCCCCTACCGCCCTCCCTCCCACTAAAAATGAGTGGGAAAATATATCCTCAGGTGAGGATTAACAA
>NW_006376584.1:0-1200 GCF_000327345.1 Myotis davidii | reverse complement strand
TTTGTGCACCAGGCCTCTAGTATTGAATAATTGGGGAAGAATTAAGGTTAATAAGATTATGTTATTGATGAACACTAGTTAGTATATGTCCCCAATCTAATTTCACAAGCCATCTCTGTAGACTAATATTTAAAGAAATCCAATTCCAGAGTGTCAATCTTAGGAAACCTTAATTAATTAGCTACTTGGAACACTATAAAATCACTACTGTCTACATTAATATGAGTAAATTGGTGTAATATGAACATATCTAAATAAATCTATAAAATCTCCAGGAAAGTAGTAAACAAATGAATTACAGTTTGAAAAGATATTTTAGTTATAGTGCAAGGAAAAACTATAAATATGACCCTTGCCCTTGAGTGAAGACAGGGTAGATGAATAAAACAGATACCTGCAGAGAACAGTAAGAAGTCAGAAAATTATGTTTTTAGAATAATTTTCCCCTTTTCCACTAAACAGGTAAAAAGAACTAAGGCTATCATTTGACAATATGTATCCAAAAAGTCATTACAAAGTCAACATTTAAAATAGCAAAAGCGTGGGAATTTGTCCTGAAAGCCTATTAGACCAGGCAAGAGCAGGTAGTGGAGTTCTCATTAAGTACACGGTAGCTGGGTAAAGAGAGCTTTACGGGAGAGCAGATTTTGTGTTAATTGGAACAGGCCCCAGTGGAAAGAGAAGTACGTCACTGAAGTTGCTCTCTAGATTATCCATGACTTTGAGGCTACACTACTCTGTGAAGCAATCATTTTCTTATTTCATTAATTCTTCTTAAAAACAATCATACTCTGTGTTCTCTGGAAACAAAAACTGTAAAAATTGTGTTTTTAAGGAGAAGTGAATGCATCTGCTCTACATTCATTTGTCTAGGAATGTGGAAAGTGTTACTGAATGTGGTGAACATTTATTAATTTCAGCAACAACCACCAAAAGAGCACAAGATCAGCAGGAGAGGAACAAAAATCTTTTAGGGAGAGACTAGATGTTGGCACCTATTTATAATCGTGAAGTTGCTACAAATGGAACAATAAGCCATAGTCATTGAAAGCATGCAATATTTTGGAAAATAAGTAAAATACAACATTAAATTAAGCAAAGTATGTGGTATTAAACTAGTATTTATTCACAGGCATCCGGTCTTAGGCTGTCATCCCATTTATTTAGTTAACTAGTGGCCCGGTGCATGAAATTCATGCA
>NW_006376583.1:0-1199 GCF_000327345.1 Myotis davidii | reverse complement strand
GTCTTATACGCCGGCAAATACGGTACCTAAAAACAGGGCTCCAAAATACAGAAAGCAATAAATGACAGCATTGATGGGAGAAATAAGAAGATTCAACAATAATTGTTGGACACTTCAATACTCGAATTTAAATAATACATATAACAAGAAGATCAACAAGGAAATAGAAAGTTGATCAACATTGTAAACATTGTAATTGATAGAGAAATCTATAGAACACTCCCCCAGCATTAGAATATAAATATTTTTGTCAAGTGCATATGGAACCTTCTCCAGGGAAGATCATATGTTAAGTCATAAAACATGTGTCGCAAACTTGAGAAGAACTGAACTCATACAGTGTGTTCTCCAACTTTAATGGAATAAAATTAGAAAATAACAGAAGGAAGTTGGGGAAATTCACAAATGTGAAGTTAAACAACACACTCCTAAATAATCAAGATTGGGCAGTGTAAGACCTGTAGATGATGGTTAGATGGTTAGATGGTTAGATAATTGAGAAAAATCTGAGAGAAAGCAGGTTTTTCCCAATTTGGAGACCCCCCACCTCAAGGCCTAAGAAATGCTGCTGTCTTCAATTCTCACACATTTCTTGGACTTGTCCTTGTCTGTAAACAAACATGTATGTATTTAATGGCTCCCCAGATAAGCTCTTGACCCCATTATAATCAAGCCTATGAATCTATTGGTCTATGACTCATTACTGCCCAATCCAACGGCCCAGCTGGCTTGATCCCCAAGTTCTCATAATTCAGGATGTGCCTTCACACCCTCTGTGCCTTGGCTGTGCTGTTTTCCTCATTTTGAATATCCACTCTCATCTATTGCTGCCTATCCAGACTCACTATAACATCATGTAAATGCCACATATTGTAAACTATAAAATAATACATTAATTTTAACTATATTTCCTGAGATTTACTCCCATCAAGAACCATTTTATGAAGTCCCCCTCCTCCCAAGAGGCCTCACTTAATCACTCTTATTAATTTATTTTTAATCTTTCCAATATAAGCAAACACACCTATATTCTTCCCCCCTTTTTAAATGAAAAAGTACTTAATCTATTGAAAGGAGTTTAGAGACAAGGAGAGGCAAATTAGGGGAGGGAGGTCCAGGGGAGAAGCATGCATACCTAATGGGCAGAGACAGCTCCAAGTCCCCAAATTGTTTACAAGAATGTTACAAGATAAGGGGAA
>NW_006376582.1:0-1199 GCF_000327345.1 Myotis davidii | reverse complement strand
AGAATTAATCCCTGAGACTATTTCTTCCTCTTACAGCCAAGGATTATCTTCTCTCTCACTACAAGTTGCAGAAGCATTTATTTGATCATCAGTTGACATAATTTAATTATGACTGCCACCATAAAGTACTACCCAGTGTTTTAAATGGAAATATACACTGATTTCAAAATGTCCCTTGTCTCTTTCTCCTCAGGAATCAGCCCTTGGAGGAGCTCAGGGTAGGGATGTCCTCTTGCAACAGCTCCATTCCTCAGCCCCTGACATTTGTCCTGGCTGGAATTCCTGGCCTGGAATCTTCCCATGGCTGGTTCTCTGTGCCTTTCTTCTTGGTCTTTGTCATTACAGTCATTGGCAATGCCGCCATCTTATGCATCATCCGAGTGGAGAAGAGTCTTCATGAGCCCATGTTTCTCCTCCTGGCCATGCTATCCGTTGTTGACCTCTCCCTGGTCACTGTCACTGTGCCCCGCATGCTGGGGATCTTCTGGATGAATGCCAAAGAAATCAGCTTCAATGCTTGCCTCGCCCAGATGTTTTTCATCCCTTGCTTTTATGTCATGGAGTCTGGGATCCTCCTGGCCATGGCTTTTGACAGATTTGTGGCTATCTGGCACCCTCTGAGATACACAACTATCCTCGCTAACAACATGCTTGTGAAGATGGCACTGGCTGTCCTGGCAAGGGCAGCGGCAGTGCTGACCCCAGCACCCATCCTAGCAAAAAGACTGGAACGCTTCCAAACCCAGGTCATTGCTTACTCCTACTGTGCCTACATGGCTGTGGTGCAGATAGCCTGTGGAGACATCTCTGACCACATTGTCTATGGCCTCATGGTTATCGTAGCATCTGTGGGGCTCGATCTGTGTTTTATCTGTCTGTCATATGGGCTGATCCTTCATGCTGTCTTTCGAATACCCTCTTGGGAGGCACGGGGCAAAGCTCTCAGCACATGTGGCTCTCACCTTTGTGTCATTGCTCTCTTTTATTCTCCTGTTGTCTTTTCTGTTCTGGCCCAGATTTTAGGCTATCATATGGCTCCCCATCTACAGATTATCATTGACAATCTCTATTTCCTGGTGCCTCCCATGATCAACCCTTTGATATATGGAGCCCGGACCAAGCAAATGCGGGAGTGGGTGCTTCGGATCCTGCACTGTCGAGGAGACTGAGGTTGAAACCTGAGGTAGACGGGGACCTGG
>NW_006376581.1:0-1199 GCF_000327345.1 Myotis davidii | reverse complement strand
CAAGTAGGAGGTAGGGTATAAAAGGAAAAGTGACAGTATGATGTATCTGGTTAATGAGGTTATGAAATTATCAAGGTTTTTAGCCACTAAGGCAAAATACCTTCTCAATAAGACCTCCCTCTGACCACCCCACTAATAACGAAAACCTGCCCCCCACCCAACCCCTGGAACTCCCACTCATCTTATCCTGCATTTTTCTATAACTCTTGTCACAATCTAACACATTATATAATTTGCATATTTGTGATGCTTAATGATTGTTGTCTGTTTTCCCCACTCATTTAAGCCACACAATTGCTGCGTAAATATTTGTTTAACTTAGTGAAAAATAAAAAATAAATAAATGGTGAAAACCAGGAAAGTTTCCATAGACTTCTGAAGATGTCCATTCCAACAGTGCCTATCTCTGCCTGCACATTCCCCAGGAAGGGAAAAGGGGACGGAGGAGACAGCTGAAAGTCCCATCCACCCCCAGCTCACTTGCCATAATGAGGCTATTATCTGCTACCAACTGCACCTTCCTGTTACTTATTACTCTATAATCTAAAAGAATTAGCAAGATGAGAAGGGCAGAAGTCCCTCTTCTTACAGTATTCTCTAGTCAGCTCTGATGCAGGAGAACATAGTGCAGAAACCTCCTAACTGGACTCCCTGAATCTGTACCTCTCTCCTATCTATTTTCAACACAACAGCTGCAGTGATCCTATGAAACATGTCAGATTACATCATTTCTCAGCTCAGATGGCCCCCTATTTGCCTCATAGTGAAAAACTAAAGTCTTCACAATGGTCTATAAGACCCTATATGATCTGGCTTTCCATTCCCTCTTAGACCTCATTTCCAATTACTATCCCCCCTCACTCCACTCCAATCTTCTCATTGTTTCTCAACCATGTCCACCATGTTCCCACCCCAGGGTCTTTGCACCAGCTGTTTCCTCTACCTGGAATGGGTATCCTGTAGGATACCCAATGGCTCACACTATTATCCCCTTCAAATTTTTGTTCAAATATCACCTTGTCAGGGAGGCCTTCCCTGAATACTTCAACTGCTTCCCACTTATCCCCACTATGTGTCCGCTCCCCCCAAGCTCCATCACCTTCTTATCTATTACATGGAACTCACTTGCATAGTTTTACTTACTAATCATGTTTATTATTTTAATTCTCCACTAGAATTTTTAAAAGAAAAGAAAAAAA
>NW_006376580.1:0-1199 GCF_000327345.1 Myotis davidii | reverse complement strand
TTAAAGGGCCAGAAGGTTGAGAACCACTAGAGGGCTAGAACAGTTAATTTAATCAGTTTAGTATCTTTTTGAATGGTAGAGGGAGTTGAGTGTTTCTCAAACTTTAGTATTTATAAGAATCACTCTGGGTACCTGATTAAAATATGTGATTCTTGGACTCCTAGAAATTCTAATTCTATAGGCCTGATGCATTTTAATCTTTATGAGATACTCCAGATGTTGCTGACACAGACAGTTTAAGTTCTGCCTACATGTAGAGATTGAAATTTTGAGTCTGAATCCCTGGCTCCATCACTACTAGCTTCATTAAGTGAGCAAGTTACTCAATCTCTCTTAGCTTTAGTTTATGTTTCTATAAAATGAACATGATGATGACATGTACTTCTCGGTCACGTGAGGATTAAATAAAGCAATTCATGCAACATTTAATGTGTTTCTGGCTCATAGTAAAAGCTCAATTAATGCTATTATTATATTCATGATAAGTTAGTCATTTAGAGAAAAAAAAGAGTATTCTCTCTACTAGAAACTTTTTGTCTTTGTGACTATGGACGTGGGGGTTGTAGAAAGAAATTAAACTGTTCCTGGAAAGGTCAGTAATACAGGCTCCCTCCGCCTTTTTGGGTAATCTTTCTTATATGTTCTATTTCTTTTTTCTTTTGTTAGTGGTATTATTCTATCTTTGGGATGCCAACAGACTCTGTGGAAAGAAATTCCTTTCACATTGATAAACACCAAATGGATCTCTGGTTGATGGGGCTCTCAATTTTCTATAGACCCTGTAAGGGCTGCTGGGAAAATTTCCTTTCCTGGGGCTTTTTAAGAGAAAGGATAATGAAGAAATAAAACTCAGAAAGTTTAGAACAACCTTCTCTTCCCTTCACTCACCCAGGTCAGAGATGCCAACACCCCTTTGCCAGACAGAGCCCTGCCCTGGACTAGAAGCATAAAGACAGGAACCACGTAGGTTTCCATTCAACCCTTGGGAGTTCAGGGCTGGGGCCAGACTCCCAAGCACAGATTCTGATGAAAATTGCCAGTGGATCCTGCCCTCAGTTGGGATAAAATCTAAACTCTTCCACTGGGTATAAGAGTCTTCAAATTTCTTTGTCTGAGTTCTTGCTTGTCTTTTAAAATTCCTTTCCTGCCACTCCCATCTGTTTGATCCTCTTTATTTCAGATTTTGTTGTTGTTGTTGT
>NW_006376579.1:0-1199 GCF_000327345.1 Myotis davidii | reverse complement strand
CTGGAAATAGCAAAAGTGTATATTCAAGGCTCCTTAGTAGTGGAGTAGGGAGAAAAAACTTTGTGTTTCTTGGAACTTCTTAATAATAATTTCTAATCAGGTTGTATCTTGTAGTTTGAAGCCCATTTAAAAACTCATTCTAGGAATTGATTAGATGGAAGGTGCTTAATTGAGGAGGGCAAGATCTGGGTTCCTCCCTCTCTGGGTTTTGCGGGGAGAGCTGTGCACTGGTGGCTAAGGACTGGATAGTCAGCGATAGTTAGAGAGCTCAAGACTTCATCTCAGTGTGGAAGAATGGTCCTAAAGGACAGGATGGTCTCAGCGAAGACAACATGGCCCCTTTCTGCCCAGTCTAAATCCCTACAAATCCTTTATAACCGCAGCAGTTCCCTAGTAATGGTTTATATTGGGATCTCCTGGCAATTGAGGGCTTGGGACCAAATTTAATGTGAAGCAAACTGTTCTGGAGCAACATAACCTCATTAAGTAGAAATGAAGTGATTTGGCAGAGGGCAGAGAACAATTAATTTTTTTCCAGGACTTTAATGATGGAGAGAGAGAAAGGTAAAACTTCTAAGGAGTTGTCAAGCTTTGATTCGAGATAAAGGGGAAAAGAGCAATTGAGGGAAAATGAAAGAGCATAAGCAAAGTGTGTGGAGTTAAGAAAATGTATGGTGGAAGAAAAACATTTAGTTTGATATGCCTAAAGCAATGCTTATCAATATTTGCTGTGCATGAGAAGATACTGTAATATTTTCATATACGTACAGTATATATGCCAGGGCCCTAAGTGGGATAATCTGAACCAGTAGGTGTGAAATGGGGGCTTTTCTGTGAGGATTTTGAAGTTCTCCAGGTTTGTCTAATGCACTCGAAAGTAAAAAACATAGGGATAGAGGGGTAAATTAGCCAGAAAGAGCAATGAGATTTCAGTCAAAATCTAGATAGAACTTGATTTTTAAGCATGTTGAACAACTTGCTCAAAAGTTTGAACTTTGAATGGAAGGAGTTCCATCTTTCTTTGTGTATTGCTTTACATTTTATTATATGTATGTGCCATATTTGTATTATATAATGATTCAGGTTTATCATTTATCAAAAGTATTTCCATACCCTCATCCCTTTTTTTCTTCATTTACTTAACAAGCACATACTGAGCACCTATTATGTTTGAGATGCAGATATATGGATATGGATAT
>NW_006376578.1:0-1199 GCF_000327345.1 Myotis davidii | reverse complement strand
CAACCAACTGAGCCACACCAGCCAGGGCTGTTCCAAAAAAATGTTGCCCACAGCAGATCAGGCTGAAAATATATAATTCAATTCACTGTTTGCTTTAGGAAAATCAATTGATCTTAGACAACAGACTGCTCACGTGGGCAAAAGGTTCAGGAATCACTCTAATTGAGCTTTAAACAGCTCTCGGATTCCCAGTAAGCAAGTGTAAAAGGAAACAATTCTAGTTATCTGATTTTTAAAAATACCATTAGATATTCAGGATAAACACATTTCTTCACTATTATTTTTATCCCTACTGTACAGATGAAGAAACTGAGGTTTAGAAAAATTACGAGATTTAGACAAGATTCTACTGGGACTAAGTGGTGGGATCTTAATTTAAACCCAACTCTCATCTGACTTCCTGAGTTCCTATTTTTAAACATCACATCATACTGCTGATAAGAGTGTACAGCTTTCTAATACCTTTGTCAAGAGAAGAATAAAATTTAAGAAAAAATGGAGGAGTTGGCAGATTGCATGTCACTTGGGTTATGGCCCTTGAATATCTGTCAGCTGGGTTTTGACAGGAATAGAATAACAAGTAGGAAACTGAAGGTAGCCCTCTCTGATGACAGCCTCTGAAGAATATTCTGGGTTGCAGATTGAAGAGAGATGCAGATGGTTTAAGTACTAGGCAAGCAGGTGGCAAGGCTGACATTCTATTAAAAATGATGAAAAGTCTGCTCTGATGATCTGATTTGATGTAGGGGTCATCTTATTTGCATGAGGGGGAAGGGCAAAGAGGAACACAGAGTCAAACGGTCCTGAAGAAGAGCTCTGTCATACTGAACACCTATTAGCAGAACAAAACATAGACTGGAAAATTCTATGAGTAGGGCACTATTAGCTTTCTACTTCAAATACAAAAGAAACTTAGTGCTGACCTTGGCCATGTCGGTTGTGAATATCATTAGTTTCCATATTCATCTTAAAGAATATATATGAAAGCAATGATTTTAATTTTGGAATTGTTGACAAAAAAGGACTCTTCTTACCTGTAGGCAACTGAACTAATTATTTTCTAAAGCCACTCCTACAAGAAGCAAACAACAACAAAAGGAAGCCTGAGCCTGTCTTCTGAACTGTCCTATTGATCACGAATACAGGCATACTGTAATCTAAAAACCGAATCAGCCCTGACCAGTTTGGCTCAGTGGCTA
>NW_006376577.1:0-1199 GCF_000327345.1 Myotis davidii | reverse complement strand
CACACACACACACACAGATTACATAAATCCTAATTTCTTATATCTTCATCCACCTGCCATTGTCATTCTGCCATTTTCTTCACTGATGAGTTAAAAGAAACTACGACATGTACTCACTTTCTTTTGTATAAGAACTATGGTTTTAATGATTAAGAAAGTATGCTTTGATTATATACAAACTTTGTTCCTTTGCCAAATATTTAAAGCTTTCTTCATATGGCAGACCACTCACCCCATCCCTTTAATGATTAATTGATCTCATACTACACTCCTCAGTTCCCTTTTGCCTTCCCTGAGCCACATAAAAGGAATTACGGAAATCAGAATATTTTTGTAGAAGTGTTGTGAAAGTGTTAAAAAGAGAATTGTGAATTTTAAGTCATCAAAGATTAGCTGTTGTGGAGACCTGGTTATGGCTGAGGGGAAAATGGAAGAGAAAATAGCAGAAGATGGAGCATCCTGGAGTGGGTAGCATGATTCTGATCGCTTTGGAAAAAGGAAAGGAGATGAACGAATGATGACTTAAACCAAAGATGAATAGAAGAGACTCTGTTAAAATGTGTCCAATCCCAGCCTGAGATGCTAGCTCACCCTTCATTGGACCCTGGTATTTTGGATTCTTAATGATGACAGTGAAATATGTTCTGGCCATTATGGGAATTCTTAAGACAAGGAGTCTTTTTGCCCTAGCAAGAGGCATCTTGAGGGTATTGGATTCCGTTATTGGGTTCCTAAATTAGCAGCAGACAGAAGATGCAGGTAAATTAAAAGCAACTTCTGCAGGCTTGTAGCAATCTGGATGCTAGAACAATGAATAGGGTGGGCACGCAACCCCAATGATTCCCTTAACCTTCTTTGAGTAAAGGAAAGATTTGGAATAGAATCTGTCATTTCTTCCAGTCTAGAGGTGAGAAAAACACATCATAACTGAAATGCATCTATTTAGGCAGCCTAGTGGTTCTAGGTACAAACTGTTGTTTAGAGTAGAATGAGTATGACAAATTTATTAATTCATATTACATCTTTTTTTCTTCCTGAAACAACTAAAAAATCCTGGGGGGAAAAATTGCTTGTCAAAGGTAGAAAACCAAATCTATTTTTTTAAACTAATCATTTGCAGCCTATATTCTTCCCAGCGTGAGCTGAATATAAGCCATATATCTTCTTTTTTTATGTTTTTATTGATTTTTTAGAGAGAG
>NW_006376576.1:0-1199 GCF_000327345.1 Myotis davidii | reverse complement strand
AGGGGACATCTGTAATACTTTCAACAATAGAGAACACAGATATTAAAAAGCCAGTACAAGAGCCTATAGAAGAGGAAGTCATATAAATAAGATGAAGAGAAGATAAGTGAAAAATGTCATTCACTTAACTAATATTTATTGTGCTCGATATGTGGCAGCACTGGATAAAGGGGATATGACAGGGCCTAAACAAGTGTTTATGGGACTTGGCAAATCAATGGTCATTAGTGACAGCAATTCCTGCTACAGACAACGAAATAAACAATGAAAGGTGGTCAAGAACATGGACAACTTCCTTCCAGAGAGAGTTAGAGCAGCAGTTAGAGGCTGACATTGGCTCAGGGAAGAGTTTTGAAAGGGAAAAGGGTGTGTAAAGAAGGAATTAGCAGAGAAGAAGAGAAGGAGAGAAAATAGAAAAAGACTGAATAGAAAAATACTGCTTCAGACAGGGGAGAATCTTCATGCTGAGGAAGAAGGGAAGGCAGTGTGAATGTGTGGGGATGTAGGCGGATGCTGGTGGACATCTCTCATCACCCGTATTTTCTCGATCAGAGAAAAGAAGCTGTCGTCCTCTGAGAAGCTACGGGGCTATGTTGATGTAAGAGCTTGAGAAGATGGATGACGTCTTAACCCCATGTTGGGAACGGAAGAAGGAGCAGACTGGAGACAGGCACATGCTTTGCAAATGAATAACTGAAAAATAAGAGGCTCCCAGGATAGAGATGTTGGACACTTCACCTTGAAGCAATGGGAACTGTTGAAAGATCTTAAGTAGGAAACAGGATGCACAGATTTGTGTTTTGAAATATGTACTACATTCTCCTAGTTGTTTTAATAGTAAAAATCACTAAATCTACATTTATTCTTCTGAATGAATCTACATGTACATATAAACCTGAAAAGTCTTAACAATTCTATAAACTATTGTACTGAAGTATATCATTTGTAACAGATAAAACAAACCTCCATATGCTACTAAGCTATTAAAATACTTTTATGTATAATATAGAATATCAAACAATAAACAAAACTACATGGCTCAGAAATAGTACCTAAACTAACATTTCCTTCCTACAGAATGCAAGTCATCCTAATACACGGAATGACTTTTCAATCCTCCCTCTACCTCTACTCCTCCCCGCCAAAACCTTCTCAACAGTCTCTTGATGGTGATTTTTTAATAATCGAATTTTTTTTTT
>NW_006376575.1:0-1199 GCF_000327345.1 Myotis davidii | reverse complement strand
CATATTATGCTTTTATTATTATAGATGTACATATATATGTATGCAAAATTTTGTGTGTGTAGTTTTAACTCACATTTCTACTCTTATAAAAATAGTCATTTAGCAAGTATTTGGAGGGTAATTATTGGTTTGGTTTTATTTAAGATTTGTTTTGAAGTCAGAAGCATGTGAGGCAATTGTGAGTGATCTATTTGATGAGACATATGGCTCTGTCAAATTGATGGTGCTTTCTTAGTTTCTTTGGTCTGACCTATGGAGCAAATGTCACAGTCAACAACCAAATGCATGGTTCCATTTCAGGAGTTTTCAGAATAACAGAAAAGCCTGAGGGAAGTGTTTGAATGACACGAGCAACGAAGAAGTAAAATAGCATGTGTTCTTTATAGTGTTAGTCTAACATTGTGGATTTTTCAATGGGAAATGGCACTTAAAACCAAGATAGTACATCATGATAAAAGTAAAACTAAGCAGTGTACTATGAGGAAACTGGTAAAAATGATGCCTAAACATATTTTCAATGCAAAAATTAAGATTGGAAAAGCTTAAATAGGATTGATTATGTAGCTTGGTTGTTTATAGCAGGTATTATAGTTCCAACACTTGGCAATTACAGTGCTTGATAAACAATCTATTTTAAAACTGTCAGAAGATTCATTTTGATTTCTAAATGTTTATATGAATTAGGTAGTGATGTATCCTAAATCAACTGTACAGAGTAAAAGTAAATGTAAACAACCTCAGGGAACTGAGCCTAATTTTTTCACAGTAAAATGAAGATAAACATTCTTACTCCAGAAATTTCGCTGAAGATTAAGTATGACTCTGTATGTGAAAAGTGTTATGTAAACAATAAAATATTACATGGAAATCCATTGGTCTTGCTAAAGAGTATAATAAGGTGTTTTCTCTTCTGAGAAGCCTTTTTGACTCCATGGCTGTGTGAATGCTCTGAATACTTCCATATAACCCTCTATATATGCTCAGCAAAACATATAGAAAGTACAGGCGTGGAATCTTTTCCAAGAGATCCTAAAGTACAATATTATGAGGCATATAACCCATCTGGGTATTAAAAGCTCCATGTGTCAGACAGAAGGACAGAACTAGAACAACTCAAGTTATATTTCATAATCTACAACCACTTCATTCAGTTTTATTTAGAATACTAGAGGTCCGATGCACAAAATTCGTGCATGGGG
>NW_006376574.1:0-1199 GCF_000327345.1 Myotis davidii | reverse complement strand
GTTCTATTACACAGACGACTAGGTTTCCTATAACGTGGGCGTCTGGATGGTCTTTCCTCTGCTTCTCTGTTTGGTGGCAGCTTCCTCCTGCTCCCAGGCCTGGAGAAGCATTGCCCTGGGAACAGCAGCACCGCAGGCACGCTGTCCCCGCCTCGGGCAGCCTTCCCCTGGGAGTCCGGGTTAGCGGCTCCTCACGTGCTCTCTCCGATTCTGGGCAAACATTCCACTAAAGCCTGATTTCACTGTGTCCCTTGGCTATGAGCCAGGCTATGAGCTTCTGGAGGGCAGGGCCGTGTTTTTGTTATATTGCTTGGTTTTGTAGTCCCAATCCTTCGCAAATGAATGGACAGAGCATACGTGTTCAGCTAAAGCTGATGAATTCATTCCAATTTCATAGCTGAATGAAAGGTTGCCTACCTCAGACCAACTGCTTCAGCGATTATCACATGTCCAGAGGGGCAAAGAGGCTTGACTAAGCTCTCCAGAAAGCTATGGCAGAGGCAAGGCTACACCAAATTCAGTGGAAAAAAAAATGCTTTCAGAGACTGACGCTCTCTTTTCTATAAACGCGATGAGGGTGGTTTTATGAATGAAACATTGATTTTATTTTTGGATACAGCCAAAAGTAATTTGGTAATGAGTCTGGTTAATGACTTTGCGGGAAAATGCCACTTTAATTCGCACATAAAATTATTACTATGATGTTTATCATTTGGTTCATAGGCAATGCTAAAGACACTCTAAAGAAATACTGCAAACGTTCTTCTGGACACATAAACATCACGGGATTGTTCAGGCACTTCTGAGTTGACCCTCTTGGTTGGGTTGGTGATCTTGGAGCGTTTGAGTCCTGATATGATTGTTAAGAAATTAAGCAAACCACTTCAAAGTCGTTTCTCCACACAATCCTTGAACATTGTGGAAGCACAATAAAGATTTATTTCGCAGTTTGTTCTTCCAAACAATGTAGAGAGAATTCACCATTCAAAGCAGCGTTAATGCAACTTGTACTGATGAAAAAGGTATGTTTACTCTTTGGCCATACACTTTGTGGAAAACATGAATGTCTGATATTCAGGGAGTCCTAACTCTATACCACACTGCACTTGCAGATTTGAGATGAGGCATGAAGGTCAAATTCGCTATTTCTAACTAATCAACACCCTCTTCTTTGCTCTTCTGGACATTTGGTAGGACTC
>NW_006376573.1:0-1198 GCF_000327345.1 Myotis davidii | reverse complement strand
TTTTTTTGTTACCAATCTTTGTCCCCAGTCAACTGAGGGAGGATATGTCTTATTTATTTTTATAGCCCCAGGACTTAACATAGCTCCTAACAAGTGCCTGGAACATGACAGATGCTTAATATAGTTTTGAGTTAATGAAAGGAGAAAGAGTAATTAAACAAAACGCCAATCAAATTGCTGCACTACCGAGTCCATTTTGGAAACAATCAAGAGGAGAAACAGTCACCATGAACATAACTGACTGTCCCACTAACTGTAGCTTGGTGGGCAATGCTACCTGTTGTGGGAGGCCATCTGGACTTATAAGTTCTTGTTAACACAACCATGTTTTGTTGATCTTTAAAAATTATCTGAGGTAAATGGCTCCCTATTATTTTTAAATTGATTGCCAGCTCCTCAAAGTGACATGGATCTTACAACAGCCATTGCCCATCTTTAAACTCTTAAAGCTTTTGTTCCTATTTCTCCTTCATTACTTATGTCTCACAATTTAGCAGCTTGTAATATGTTGTCTTCTCTTATTTCCCAATCAGATCTGAAATTCCATAAACCTTGGAATCATTCTTAAACATCTTCACTTTCACTCCCAATCTACAATTTGATTTATGTATTAGGCACCTAATGAGTAGTGGTTAAAGTTAACTGATATATTTATTGATTGCGGCAAGGTTCATGATGTTTTAACCAGGACGTTGGCATCAGTTTAAATGTGCTTTTTAAAGAATTATTTGGGGAATCTTGATTAAAATGAGAATTGCCCAGGATTTAGCCTGTTTCCATTTTGAGGATAGTTTATTGTTACTGCTGATATTTTTTAACATAGATCTCATATTTGGGAGTCTATATCTTCCTATTTGAAATAAATGTTCAAATGGGTTGAAAATTTTGACCATTTTATTTTAAATATTCCAAAGTACTAAAACTAGTTTTGTTGTATTCGGTGTCTGGATAATTACTATAGTATGTTTGTTTATTACTCTGTAGGTATTATATGACAACTTAGAGAATGTAAGTAGGGGAAGATTTTAAGGCTTGGTGTTTCAAACAATTGATGTAACTAACTTACCTGTTGAGTTTCATGTTCCCTTGGTCTCATCCATGGGAAGGAGGAATGTGGTGGGAGGAGACCGTGCATCCACAAAGAATTAAGTGATTTCCCAAAGCCAAATCTTGAATACTAAAGTCATGGGGAGAAAAG
>NW_006376572.1:0-1198 GCF_000327345.1 Myotis davidii | reverse complement strand
AAAATCATTCAGGTTAATAATAGGATTTGCAAAGAATGGATGCTACACTCCAGCCAAAATCCTTTCTGAATTTGGGGAAAAACTGGGAGTCAATAACCGTATAATCAAGGATGTGCTTTTTCATAGGTTAATATTTTGTAACAGGAGAAGAGAATCATGGGACAGAGTTAGTAGACTTTAACTGCATCCCTCTAGGCCAGGAGAAGCAGAAGGTAAAAGTGAATGAAGAGCATTGAGCAAAACTGATAATGAGAAAAGTATGGTCCCACAGATTTTGGGTTTCATTACAACCTGGTGTGTGAATTGGGAATAATTCCTACCTCAACGTATATGGTAAAGATGAAATAACATTAAAACATTATTGAAATCATAGCAGATTCTTCAAAAAATAAGCCACATGCACTCCTCCATCATATAGTCCCGTCTCTCTGTAACAGGAGCTTATTGTTTATTTTTTGAGATTATAGCCTTTTCTAGAAAAATGTAGGACAGGGGACAATACTATGAATTAAAATGCATCAAATGAACTTCAATTATGAAGGTTCATATTCGCGATAATTTATGATAAATTTATAACTCTTTGTTAGGTCATAAATTGAGGCACTTGTTTTTCTTAGTGCCCTCTATTAGACATTAGGAGAGAGAGGGTGCTGAGAGTCTCAGTGCCACATACGAAGAGTAAGCAAATATCCTCCCAGGGCCCCTGTGTTAACAGCCTGCCATATGTCCACAGGCACTGGAGCATTAACAGCACATCTCATTTCATATCCCCACTTGACAAGCACAACTTAAAGCAAAGATGAGATTGCAGGACACGTGCTTGTCTAATTCCCATTACTGCTAATTATATGGACACAGCAGGAAGACTGCATCTCCTCAGAATAAGACTTACTCTTCAAGACAGAGATTTAAAAAGTCAGCTAACTTTCAAAGCAGGGAATGATTTTGTACATTTATTGGCACTTTATATACCTGTGGAGATTTTATTTTATAATTTCAACTGTCATTCAGTTGTGGCCACATACCCTATCTGAGCTTTTTAAAAATATCGTCATTTTAAATCTAATGCCTGGCAACACCTAGTGGCAATTTGTCTTCATAAAGAACCCTTGCCATGTCATTTTCTGAATTGCAGAGTAGAAAAATTGTCTCAAGGCTAACTGAAAGAAATGAAACACCTAAAAATTAAAAAAAAAAA
>NW_006376571.1:0-1198 GCF_000327345.1 Myotis davidii | reverse complement strand
GGAGGCAGCTGATCAATGTTTCTCTCTCACCCAGCCAACTGAGCCAGCCAGGGCTACCTGTGCCTTTCATTTGACTGTTCCTGGATTTCGTCCTTTATAATAAACCATAATAGTAAGTAAAGTTCCTTGAGTTCTGTGAGCCATTCTAGCAAATATCTAACCTTAGGAGGAAGTTGTGGAAACCCCTAATCTATAGCTGGCTTGTCATAAGTATAGGTAGCAAGCTGGGACTTGTGACTGGCATCTGACATGGAAGCAGTCTTATAGAATTGAGCCTTTAACCTGTGGGGTCTGTGATAACTCTGGGTAATTAGTGTCAGAATTGAATTAAATTGTGAGACACCCAATTGGTGTCAGAGAATTGGTTGTTGGATGAAGGAAAAAAGTTGCTCAAAAGTGTTGGCAATAAAAACAGTTTAGAAAGAGAGATTGGCTAATACAAATGCTGAATACCAAATAGAAATTTCAAGGGCATCAGGATATTTTCTATTTGCCTGGCTAATCTATTAATGCCTAAGAGCCATATGTTCTTCAAATACTCTATTCTACATATGTAATTATTTCCCCTCAATTTTTCTCAATCCTAGCAATATTAATAATAAATAAATGCTGTATACTGACTAGCTCTTGGTCTGTCAAACAAACTTTCAGTCTGCTGATGGGGTAAATGCCCTCCATAAAGTGGGAGAGAGTGAGCCTAAAAAATAATTAAATAGTAATAGAAATATGCATCATTTTTCCTCAGGCAAAAGTTATACAAGACTCAATAAACCTCATTATTATTTCCTGTTCTTCACAATTTGTATCAATCTTATGTTTAACGTAAGCTCCACCTATCAACAAGGTTCAACATGGGAAAATTGTACTAGCTGAAGCCTGGCTCCAGGCAGCAGAGTTTTTGAGAACAATTCTTTTTACTGAGGAGCTGACAGAAAATCTCCAAAAATGCAACATAGTGTTCTTCTGGAGGAAAGAACAATGGGTTGTCTAACCCAGATCCAAGCAATTCTCTTAAAATGCATGTGCAGAAATCCAATGGTAGAGAAGAAACAGGACTGTATGGCCTCAGGGTGAAAATTACTATTAACTTCCACTTTGAACCTTAACTTCCTCTTCTCACCTTATTACAATTTAATTTTTGTGGATTTTTTCTACATGTGGTTCTTTATATTTACAATATATTGCAGAGGTTTTTTTT
>NW_006376570.1:0-1198 GCF_000327345.1 Myotis davidii | reverse complement strand
TTTGCATGTTTGTCTTTTATTAGTGTAGATGTACTTAGAGTCCATGTAGCACCATCTGGAATTTCATTATAGACTGACTTTTTATTGCTAATGTTTTCATCTGTGTTGGTCTTGGCTCTCCAATTAAACAAGAGTTTTTTCAGGGCACTGTTATTTCAGGGAAGCTGCCCAGGCACCGAAAGAGCACCAGACCAAGTGTTAGGGCTATAGTTCTCAGTGCCATTTCCTTCACTTACTGAGCAACCTTGAGCTGGTCATAAGTTCTTTGGTTTTCAGTTTCCACATCTGTAAAATCAGGAGGTCAAACTAGATGATCTTTAAAGAATCTTCAGTTTTATCATCTATGATTTCTACACTTCTCATGGGACTTAAAATGGAATCAAGTATAGCTATTTATATCCAAATTCCTTCCTCACATTTTTATTACAGAATGTTCACAGTCTTCCCAACTGCATGTTTAACTAATGAGATTCTACTTAATTTTAACAATAAAAACAAAATTTATTTTGTTTCATTTACTTGGAACAAGTTAAAGCATGTAAAACATACAGTAACTCATTCAATCTCAAAATTCCTCAAAGTTATTTTCCCCCTCCTACAAATGAGGAAACTGAGACCCAGAGAGTTTTCTTGCCCAAGGTGACATAGCTAGAATGTGACAAAGCCAAGAGTCAAACCACAGCAGTCAGCACATTTAATGATCACACCCTGCTGGCTGTAATGTAGGAGAGGGGGGAATATACAGTATGTGAGCTGCTTTTTCAAACTGAACACACACAGGTACTTACTTCCTTACCATCTCACCTTGAGACTAAATTACAATCAGACAGTAACTATTCCAACTGAGTAACTGGAATGTGAACTGTATAAAAGCAGATAAAACATTAAATTCAAATAAGCAATTAAAAGAAAGCTAAATTGCCAGGCTTTCCCCCAAACTACCATTCCCTTCTCTTTGTGCTTCCAGACACTTTTCATTAACCTTATTACAGGATGGATCTAACTGTCATGAAACCCCCTTCACCTAAACTGAGTTTCTGGTCAGCAGGCCTGTCATTGCACTGTTTGTACCTTGCTTTGTTATGAAATATCATTACTGACCCATGACAGGAACCCAATAAAGTTTGCTGAATGAATGTCAATGAAGTTCAAGGACATATTAGTGGAAAGCATGCTATTGTAATATTATGATAAACAA
>NW_006376569.1:0-1197 GCF_000327345.1 Myotis davidii | reverse complement strand
TGTGTGTGTGTGTGTGTGTGTGTGTGATGTGGTCATTGAAACACTGAAGGTATAAAATATTACAATATTTGATACGCAAGAACTTGGCAGTTTCTTGGCAATCATTACACTAATGTTGTGAAAGAGATGGGGCTCAATGTCATAACTATTGTTGTTATAAGAAACAATTTGCAAGATCAGCAGTTCATTATGAGCAGTTACTGGGCATACTGTCTTTCCCACAACCCTGCAGGGAACAGATAGACTTGAGGGGTGAGGCGATAAGTGGCTTTCCAAGTTCATTGACTTCCACAGTTTTTAAATGCTGCATCCCCGCTGGCTTCAAATGAACTCCCGTCAGAATGGATACTGACCTATAAATGGAACCGATCAAATTACAGCGTGGCAGAATATTTTGTTTTTTGATCCAAGATGGACCAGCTAGCAAGCCTATTTGTTTAAGGCCATTGGGTGTCAGCAGGTAAAATCTGTGGTTATAGGACACATATCTGAAGCTAGCTCCTCACTCAAGGCCTCCATCCACATCCGATTTTCCCAGGCTCTGGGTTCCCCATCACTGTGCCCTGTGCAAAGCTGGCCTCCACCCCTGTACCCCAGCCCATCAGAACCTTCCTGTCTCATGTCCCCTTTCAGTGCTTTTTAACTGACTTGCTCATCCTTATTGAACCAATTCTTGTTAAGCTGTCAATGCCATAGCTTCATGGAAGCTTAGAGTTTTCACCCTCAGAGGTGTTCTAATGCAGTCCCTCCCTTTTGCAGAGGAGAAATGGACCGTGAGGCAGGAAGTAACCAGCCCAAAGTCATAGGTCTGACAGAGCCGAACTAGCATCTGGTTCTCCCTGACATCATAGTCCCACAGACCGCAGCTAAACTCCTTGCCCAGCCATTTACTGACCCCAATAGTTATGGGAAAGTTACTTAGACTTCCAGAGTCTGTCTTGTTCTCTGTCAAGTCCAGAAAATGGTACCTTCTACCTGACAGGTATTATGATTCACTAAGAAAAAAAATATGGACAGCCACTGACATGTAGTAAACGCTCAATAAATGTTGAACAGTTTAAACATCTTTATGGCAGGCTGGGGCTCAGAGCAGGGTCCTAGGGGAGGTGGATAGAGCTGGTTCCCCTTTTTAGTTCTTAAATGGCTGATAGGTATCCCTGATGTTGACCACGTACAATGCACTTTGCTCATTGGTCT
>NW_006376568.1:0-1198 GCF_000327345.1 Myotis davidii | reverse complement strand
TGTGTGTTTTCTTTCTATTCTGAATTTGTAGAATCCAATACAAGATCCTTGAGGAGGAAAGTTTAAGAAAGAAAGCATCCATTAGTGTTCAAGGATACTTGAGAACATTAACATTTCTATGACATTTTTAGAGACACATTATAAAAATATTTTCTATTATTCTATCAATATGCTCTAGAAGCCCACATGCAACATATAAATTAACTGGTGACATAATTATAGCAACATAATTTCCAGACTCTAGGGAAATAGAAGATATAATTTGTTGCTTGCTGCATAATGGGGAAAATGGAAATTTGATCATAATAAGTACATCTAGTTAGGTGTTCTGAATCCTAACAATACATCAGTCACCTGTAAAACTTTTAATAATGTCAATGTCTAGACCCCCAATAGCACATCAATTAAAACACAGCACCTGTGATGGGACTTGGGCATTTGTATTTATTTTGATTTGCACAGTTGACAGTCAGACTTACCCTAGGTTGAGAGACACTAATCCATTTAAGGGGGTAAGTGTTGCCTACCTGACAATAGCGCTTTCTGAGAACTGCCTGAAGCCATGGCAATGCTAAGGGTCCACATTCCTCCTTGCCAGCTCCTGACTTGCCATTTACCCACATGTCTTCCTAATTGGTTTATTTTCCTTTAGGTTGGTTGGAAAATCTCACTCATTCAAAATGAACCCAAAACGAGCTATGCATTTTAATTACTGCTGTGATTTTCACTGAAATATAAGCTTTGAATAATACAGCTTGGAAAACATGCAGAGCTTCTTGCTAAAAGTGGAAAAACTTGGTTGAAATTAAAGTATCGGTTACCAGTTGCAACTTTCACACAGGATTGTGGGAGTTTATTGAGTAAGTAACTAATATATTCAGAGATGGCTGTAGCTATTTTGCTTCCAAAGAGGCATTCTTCTTACTTGAGCATGCTCCTTTCTTACACTCATGTTTTAAGTTAAATTTTATTTATTGGAGAGGGTTTGGAATGGGTGATGCACTTTGCAGATTAAAAGTTAACTAGTGATTTGACCCATATGTACAATCCCATCTGCTTACCAACGAGATGGAGGAAGGGCTTGGGAAATGGATAAAAAGGATGTTACCTTATTACCGTGAGAGCATCCATTTTGTGAAACATAGCGGGTATGTTTCTGTAATAGCACCGCTAGATCAGGTTACACCACAGGCATCCC
>NW_006376567.1:0-1198 GCF_000327345.1 Myotis davidii | reverse complement strand
TGTCTGTCTGTCTGTCTCCCATCTACTCAGAATCTCGGTCATCATACAGGAAAAAATGCAAAGGAAATAACAGGAGATATTTGGGTTTCCTTTACTGTTCTGGGTTCCGGGGGCCATATATGACTTTATCCACAGATAACATGGGTAGTAAATAGTGACAGGGTAGTTGGGAAAAAATGGCAAAGAACATAGTTCCAGAGAAGTGAGAAAAGGAACCCAAGTGGAGATGTTTTAAAAAGTAGAAGAATTTTAAAGCAAAGAACAGGAATTGCATGTAAATACTAGAGATGAGGATAAGCCAGAGAAAATTTTTCCCAAATATAGGCAGCACAGGAAGAAAAATGTCTCCAAGAGCTGTGGACCAGGAAGAGAAGTGGGTGGGTTGAGAGGAAGGCAGAGCATAGAAATAGAGCAGGAAAACAGCTACGTGTAGTCCAGTCCTCAGTGAGGAAATGAACGTCAGCCTCTCGGCTGCTTCTCATCAGCCTGCACCCTGCACAGAAGCTTCTGTTCATTCAGTAGTTCATTCATTGATGGGGCCTCTTCCCATCCTCTGGCACGATGAGTAACAGCACCCACTGGAGAAGCAAGGCGAGGAGGGAGAGGGAGCAAATACATGAATGAAAGTATGTTTTCTCAATGAGGACACGGTTTGCTACCTCCACTTCCACGAAAATCAGGCAGAGAAACTAAGTTCAGGCTCATACAATGTAGGGCTGGACCTATCTAGGCAGCAATAAGCAGAGGATGCTCATGAATACTGATAGCCACACACAATAAAGGCAGGACACGAATTTAAAGAGACAGGCAGGCCACATCAAATGAAAAAGAAATGCATGTAAATAATAGAGATGGGAACAAATTGATGTGACTTCCCAAATATACACTGGCATATGGCCAGTTTGGAAACTTCCAGATTCAGTTAAAAACTATAAGAATCTCCCTTTTAACCAGCTGGGCAAATTCCTCACTTAAATATATACTATCATGTAGTTCAGAGAATCATAGTGATTAGAAAGATCAAAAGATATAGGGCAATTTTGCAATGACTTTAATCACTAAAATTTAATATATTAGCACAACTATAGTGATGTGCATTTTATTTTATTTTTATAGCAATCTGCCCCATGAAATTTTTCCAGTTGTATTATTCTGACCTCACTAACTTGAACACAACTCCATAGACATTAACAAACTA
>NW_006376566.1:0-1198 GCF_000327345.1 Myotis davidii | reverse complement strand
TTTTTTTCATCAAGGAACCGCTACAATATGAATTTTGTAACTTTATTTATGTACTCAGAGCGTGAGAATAAAGAGAGATTCTGTTCTCGCTCTATCTCAGAGCTGGCTGGAGGGTTGCCATGCTGCGGTAGCCCAAAATCTGACATTGTCTAGTGGCTTACCGGTTCCTGATTTTCTTATTACGCTGGAAGCTTTTTGTCCTCTTTATTCGAAACCCACATTCACATTTATACAGAATAAACCAATTATGTTTGTATTCGCATATCAGGTAGGTTATCTGAACATCAACACCTTCATACTAGATCTAACAGCAGATATACATGTCAAGCCGGAACCATTTAGAAAAAGAACTGCACATCGCTTCCCAACATCTGACTACATTAAGGGCGGAATTGGCATTGCGATGGTGTAACAAACAACGATATATTGCATTGAGTGTGGCATCTTAGAATTGTAGTGCTCAATGTTTCGAGAAGCCTTTTGTTACCACCGACAATCAGGAACTCGTCATGTTTTCAACAATCACACAATTGAATTCATTGCTTGCTGGTTGAGTTCTAGCTCAAGTGGTTCAATTGTGGGGCTAATTCTTTTTAACATTTTAATAGTCATTGCTTGCAATAGCTTCATAGATCCTATTTGTTGCTATTGAATTAACATGGAAGCGATGTGTGAATGGTTGGATATCTTGTTTTTCTCTATGTCTTCCTTGTTCCATGATACGTGTCTGGGGGCAGAGTGCGTTGGGGCATCTCTTTTGTTTTTCAGTGATTCACGCACAATGCATCTGGCTCCATCTGAATATGAGGCACTCAAGTTTTGCTAAGGCTTCCCCGCTGGTTGTCGTTGATTGGGATTGAGTTGCTTGGTCTTCCGCTGCTAAATGTGATTTGGCTGATGCATTCTTTGGTATGAACATAGGACTGGCTTCGGGAAATTCTAAATTAACATATGTTACATCTCTTTATCCATGCGTTTTTGATTCTCATTTATTCTTAAGTTTTTTGTTCCTTCTTTTGGCTGATTAAAAAATTTCGCATCACTCGAACATATCTGTTCCAAGCAGACAGTAAGAAAACAAGATACTGATTTGCTCTAACATATTGTCCGAAATCTCAGTGCCACGTTGCAGCCGAGTATAAGCAGGATGTTTCCTACAGCTTTTGCAGCTGCCAGTTGCTTCCTTGCGCTAATGGTT
>NW_006376565.1:0-1198 GCF_000327345.1 Myotis davidii | reverse complement strand
ACGCTCTATCCACTGAGCCAAACTGGCTACAGCACAAACCAAGATTTAATTGCAATTTCAGCTCCTTCTGGATATGCGACCTTGAACCAATTTTTGTTCATTAAGAGTTCTGATCTGTAGCAAGTCCCCCAGTATCTCCTGAAATCTAACATTTTCATAGAGTTCTGGTGCTCCGGAAGCTGGCTTTGAGCCAATCTTGCCACTTATTAACTCTGTGACCTTGGACAAGTTATTTAACTGATTTAAACTTGTTTCCTCATTCATAAAATGGAAATAATTATAATGTCCCCATTTCTTACGAGTTTGGTGAGGATTAAATGGGACAATGAATGTATGTGATAATGTATGTAGTATTTACTTGGATTGGCCAATAAATTAGCCATGGTCAGTATTACTTATAAGAACAATGCTGATCCTATGCAAACACCTGTATATGCAGTTAGCGTAAGCGGTATTAAAAGTAATGTAACACATTAAAAATAATATTTCATGGGGTTGGTATTAGATAGACTGCAGTTCAGATCTGAGTCAGTTACTTGCCTTCTCTAGGATTCAAGTGCAGTGATCAAGCAAAGTTACGAAGGTCTGTGCACCCCACTGGAGCTTATGTTAATGCAGACCTCACATATCTGGGCCTACATTGATGAAACAAAATTCACTTGCTGAGATTTTGAAATGTGATGAATAGAACTTGAAAATCAGCTTTCATCTTAGGGCCATATAGACAGCATATACAATGCAATAATGTCCATGATATAAAGAGTTCCTCTATGTCAATAAGAAAAAGGCAACTGAATAGAAAAATGGGCAAAGGTTTATCAGAAATAGAACAAAATGCCACCTGTATGAAAAGACTTCCTAGCAGTAATACTCACATAAGTGGAAACATTTTAAATAATACACTGGTTGTTTTGGTGTATGGGAAACAAATTAATATTGGTGTGTGTTTGCTTAAATTAACCTTTTTATTTTGAGATAATCATAGATTTACATGGATTTTAGGTAATAATACAAAGAGATCCGATGTACCCTTTACCTAGTGGCTTCCAGTAAGTGTCTTGCAAAACTATAGAACATGTTTACAACCCGGGTATTGACACTGATACCGTCAGGATACAAAACAATTCTATCACCATAATGGCCTGTAATGTTGCTTTTTAGACTCATACCCTAGAACAGGGGTGGGCAACCTTTTTGT
>NW_006376564.1:0-1198 GCF_000327345.1 Myotis davidii | reverse complement strand
AAAAAAAAAAGCTAAAATCACTCTCTTTGTTAATGACTATTGAAGATGAATTTTGCTGCCAATAGCCATACCTAGATGGGGCCTAATGTTCCCAAATATAATAATGCAGAATTATTCTAAAGTAGCTTTTATTTGGCAAAAGCAACACAAGTTGTGAATTATAAATAACTACTGAGCACAGATTGCTTGTTTGAGCCTCATTTTAGCTCAGTGCACAACTGCTGGTAAAAGCCATGTACCCGAGGCTAAGTTTATAGGTATCAAAGGTGTAAGAAGAGGCAACATGAAAAAAAATTTAGAAAGCAGAGCTGTCACTTCTGTACAAGTGCCAAAATCTTCTATTGCTTACATCCTAATTTGAGTAAAAGGCTGCTTTCCCCCCTCCATTTAGTGCAGAATCTTTGATCCTTTCCAGATGTTCTCAAGGCCAGAGCCTAAACTAATGCCCCACTTTATTATTTCTAAAATTGTTATAGAATTGACCATCTTACTTTTTTTCTGTAAAGAACACAGGAGAATGTACATAACTCAGAGAGCCTGTAGAATTGAGAAAACAACTCACGACTGCAATATAAATACAAGATTTGCAACTTTTTCCTAGTGGAGGGAATGAGTAAAATGCCCCTATTTGGTGGCTATAATCCAGTGCTGTGGAGCTACATAGAAACTGATCATTTCACCATGACAACCACCAGTGCTCAAATCAGTTTTTAAAAGCTAGATGCTTTCTATTTTTAAAAAGTGCATATTTATTTGCAAGAAGGAACAAGCATCCTACCATTGTCATGCTACTATTCTACTTTCTCACTTAGCTCAGTTAGATGTTGATTTTGTGAAGAGCAGGGCCATTTTTATTACAAGACTCAGATTTGTGCAGGCTCTCTTCCTGATTGGACATCCTTCTTCATCCATTCATGCTCACCCTGGGGTTGGCTTTAACATCTGCCCTCCAGACCCGGGGCAGGCCTTGCTTGCTCTGTGGAGCCTGTCTTATGTAAAGTCATAGAACAATAGAGCAGGGAGATCATTCTAGCTCATATTACAGATGAGGAAACTGAGACATGAAGCTGTTAAGCAGCTTGCCTGAGTCTTCCAGCTGGTTAGTGTGAAAGTTGAGATGGAGCTTGAGTCTTTTACAGCGCAGGCCACTAGATTTCCTTTCCCACTCTGGCGTGGCCTTTCTCTGGGTTCTTAGGCT
>NW_006376563.1:0-1198 GCF_000327345.1 Myotis davidii | reverse complement strand
GTGGCTAACATGGTTCCAGTAGCAGCAGGGTAATGCTCCCCAAGTATACAATGTTAAAGGTAAAAACACACAGAAGCCAGGAGAGGGGCACTTACAGGATTTATTGTATCCTTTTGTCAGCGAAGGAAATGTATTCTCATATTTACAACTCATTTATACATATCTTGGGAAAAGGAGCGCTTCTTAACCCCACTTGCATTGAAACCATAGCTTTGCCTCTACCACACATCCTAAAAATAAGATACAAACCTTGTAACCATGCTTTGATTCATGGAAATTTTCTATTGATATTACACTACTGAATTTTTGAATTGTTGCTGTTGACTAATCAAACCTTTCTGGAATAGACTGGTACCCAAGTTACTATAGGAAATACAGTGGTGACACAGGAATCAATCTAATTTTCTCATCTAGTTCTCCTTCCATATTTGCTTACTCTATAAGATAAATGTTTCTAGTTGTATACTAAAAAATAGATTTCTACTTATCATACTCACAGAGTGATTATTATGTGGTTACATTTGATGCTTCACCAGTTATTTTCAAAGAAAATAAATGATAGTATCTCAGAACATTTAATGCGAAATAGTCTGGCATTCTTTAATCCCTTGGGACTCCTGAGGCTTTAATAAAGGAAACTATGGACTAAACAATGTGTTGACCTTGAATAATCAATTTTCAATCACTTAAGAATTTCTCCAGATGCTGATAATAGATAACAATAAATGTTCATAGCTAACTTTAATAGAATGAGAAATTATTTAGTGTAAGCTATATAGTGTTATTTGATTGGTTAAAATCAGTCCTTTACATATTAAATACTGATAGTGCTTCAGATTCATGATTTAGATTATCTCTTTATTCATGATCTTTAAGTCTACATTTCCAAAATAAAATGTGTGTGGGTTTCTTGTTTCATTTTAAACCTTTTTAGTGCAGAATGTGGAGAATCCTTCTCTTAGCGATTCCTTGCCTATTCCCTACATATGCAAAACAAGATTCAATAACATTTTATCATGTTAGATGATATTCTCAGGTACAAAATAGTTTTATCCTGGAACCCAGGAATAGATTAAAACTTAAAGAAAAACCCCACATTTTCACTAGATAGATATGCCTAAGTGCTAAGAAGTGGTGGTTAATAGTCTGTAATGGAGACAAATATATGACTCCAAAGGAAAGAATTGAAGTATCAAAA
>NW_006376562.1:0-1198 GCF_000327345.1 Myotis davidii | reverse complement strand
ATTAGGAAGGTTGAGAACCACTGGCCTAAAGTCATTTGATAAACCATATTGGCTATAAATTCAATTGTGATCAATATCCTTCATTGAAAGTCATATTCACTATTCCTACAGTGCTCTATCAAATATATTTATTTTCAACAAAGACTTTCTATTATTGTTTTAGATAAAAGCCACTACCACTTTGGATAAAATTCAAGACAGTTTTTGCTCGATATGATATTAAACTGGCAACCGAATATATGTTTAGAAATGAAATACAAATAATTTTGGCATATTTAGGCTTCTGGCAACTTACAATTCTAGTGAATCCTTAATGTTAAAGCCCATAATCTTTTCAACTCAGTTATCATATCAGGAGATTCCCTAGGATCTGAGCAAGATTCCATAAGGTGTGTAGGTTAAGGAAACAAGGGAAAACATAGTAGTAGTAAGAGTGCAGTGTGGAGTTCCCTTGCTATAGACAGAGATACTACTTTCTTGTCCATTTCTGTATCTTTGTTCATGCCCACGGACAAATAACCTACTCATTATAGGCTTCAATTTCTTAATGCTATAAAGTAAAGGGGTTGGACTATTTGACCTTTAAGGTGTCCGTTAGCCCCAAAATTCCATGTTTCTATTGCTTTCAATTGACGAATGATACAGAGAGAAGAATACTTTAAGGATAATCCTCACAGCCTACAGGCTAACGATGACACAGATGCTGATGTTTTTCAGGATATTTGATCCCAATGGTTTGGACTCCCCCAGCTGTGATAAAGGAGAAGAGCAGAGAAGCTTTACAACATTAGTGTTCTTTGTCTCTTTGTGGATGACCCTTTCACATTAATATGAACATCAGAAACTCTGAATTCAAGAAAAGAAAGGGAGAGTCACACATTCTTTCAATAAGCCTTTGTCAACGAACATTTGAGAACCACAGGAAGCCAAATCAGACATCACTTAAAATAGTTTTTGGGTCAAGATTACAAAAAAAAAGGAAGGCAGGAAAGAACAGTGGAATCAGCAGGACTGTGTCCCCTAACGTCCCTTAAACTACGTTGGAACACAACCCAGAGCAAGATAGCTAGAGCACTTCTCAGCGGGATTTTACCTACGGAAAGGCATTAACCACAAATTGTTCTCTGAAAGTGTTTCCCCTAAACACCACAAATCATTGGGGGGAAAGGAGGTTATTTACTAAGGAAATGTTCAGTAA
>NW_006376561.1:0-1197 GCF_000327345.1 Myotis davidii | reverse complement strand
GGGTCCAGCCAGCCCACCCCAATGGGGGCCGATTGGGGCCAGGCCGCCGGTGGGGGAAGGGGACACAGGAGGTTGGCCGCCCATGTCCCAGTCGGGCTGGTTGTCTGGCCGCAGTGGTCATCATAGCGACCGGTCGTTCCAGTCATTGTGGTGGTCCAGTCGCTGGCTTTTTATGTATATAGATAATGTGCTGTGTAGTTCCTAAGGGGGAGAAAGGAAAGGAGAGGAAAGTCTCATACCTCTGTTCCCTGCCCCTCAAAGGTGCAGAGAAAAGAAATCTGTGGAGGGCAAAAGCTAAGAAGGGTTAGAGACTAATAATGAGCCAAGAGAAAGATGACAAAGATGGGAGACCCTGCACCAGGCCCGTGACTCAGAGGGCCCCGGGTGATTCTCCAGCCCCCAGTCCCTTCACACACTGCATGAGAATTCTGGCTTGGCAGTCAAACTTGCATGGTTTGGACTCTGCATTCATTTTTCTTGATAGTGGAACTTAGCGTCCTTTGAGCATCTGGGCTAAGCTGTATCTTTGAAGTCAGCTCTCAGTCCTGGATCTCCTGTCAACGAGCAGTATGCTCTTGCAGAAATCATTTCTGCTTCTCAGTCTGCAAAATGGAGTGATAATACCTACCTCACAGGGCAGTGGTGAGCATTAAAATGAGATTGTACCTGTAAAGGACTCTGCCTGGTCCCTAAGAAAGTCACTCTAAATGACAGCTAATAGTACGTATTATAAATAGTTTTTACAAATGAAAATGAACTCATCAGTTTCTGCAGATTTCGAACTCAAGGGATAATTTTGGACCTTTTACACATGAAGCTACAGTTGGTCATGATGTGAATTCCAACGGTGTGGTCTTAACTTACTTAACCTCCCTATCCTCTTACCCTATCTGTAAAAGAGGCCTAATAATACTGTTGATCAAGTCTCATAAAACTGATATGAGGATTGAATTAGTTATCTTTGTAAAGCACTTAGCTCTATGCCTGGCATGCAATTAAATGCAATATAGGTGCTTGTTTAGATAAACAAAATGACCTGTTGCCTTTATCCAGGTTACAGACTAGCCATCCCTCCTTAAGCTCATTTTTGCTGTATTTCCCTGCTCTGCCGTGTCTGTCCATCAACTGAGAGGGGAAAGAAGAAGAGGGCAAATTCAAAGGAGTTCCTTTTGCCTTTGATATGGGAGCAATCTACAT
>NW_006376560.1:0-1200 GCF_000327345.1 Myotis davidii | reverse complement strand
AAAACTGAAGTTTGGGTCAACAACCAAGACATTCTTCTCTGTGTACAATTTAGTCGAGAACCTAATTGTTCGAGATGGGAGACTTTGAGAAACGAGGCTCCCCTGTCACATAAAACTTACATTAAGTACATCTGTATACTTTCTCCTGTTAATCTGTCTTTGCAGTTTATTTTTCAGACCCAGCCAGGGACCCTAAGAGGGTCGAGGAAAACCTTTTTGTCCCCTACAGAGCCCAAAGAAGTTCCTGACATCTATTCCATTGTCCTAACAAAAGTTTTACAAGTCATACAGCAGAAATGCATAGGTTCCAGAGAAGAACAACAGAGTATACAATAAAAGCAAAGCTAAGTTTTTAGTACCTTAGAAATACATTTCTATGTGATTAGTGAGCATTCATTATTTTTACAGACAGAACTCTAAGAACCAAGGACTTGGCTTTTGGTATGCAAATGCATATTTTTATCTATCAGACATTTGAGATCAAAAGCAGAAAAGTTTGCATTCAATTGTTGGAAAAGTGAGGCATGTGTATGGGTGCACTCACTATAAACCACAATGCCTGCACTGGCCTCTTTCAGACCAGAGGCAGCACTCGTGACAGGCGCTCTGTGGCTGTGCGGACGTGAGTTTATTTTAGGGAAATATTGTATAGTAAGGAGGCACAGAAAATGCTCTCCTCTGGTGCATGATAGGTTCGGGGAGCCTTGGAACTTGAGTCTGGATACTTCAAAGAACTAATAGGAGTCAAAGAGCCATTCCCATGAGCCAGCTCTCCTGGTCTCTGCCTCTTGGCTTTTCCCACCTGCTCCTCTTGCCTGTGTCACTATGAAGTTTGTTCTCTACCACCTGGCAAGTTTCCTCCTTCCTTGCTTCTATTTTCTCATGGCTTGTGCTTACTGCCTTCCGTCTGTGCCATTCGATCATCAGTCCTTCCTTCTCTGAGGTTCATATTTAAACATTCCTTGGGAGGATCAGATCGGATCATTTCTTTTCTCTCCACAAGAGCATTTACTAGCAACCAAGTTCTCTAGCCAGGCCACCTCTCACACCTCTCAGGTGTCAGCCCAACCCAAATATGAGCAGGGATGGTGTGGGGGGAGGCTGTTACCTGAGGACAAAGAATGGTGACAGCTGCTCCAGGAAGCACTAGTGTTAGGCTCTGCCTTTGGAAGCCTCTCCTGCTTCCTCAGCAGCACTAAG
>NW_006376559.1:0-1198 GCF_000327345.1 Myotis davidii | reverse complement strand
TAGCATCTTGCTTTTTGATATTTACTGGCTCTTGTTTTTCTCTCTGACTTTATCTTTAGTTTTTTATTCCTTTGTCTGTTTTCCTTGTCCTGTTTAATTTTTATTACACTTCCAGAACTTTCTCCTCGGAGTGGAACCCTGACCTAGAAAGGAGCCTTGTGGGTCCGTTTTGAGAGTTCGTAGGAACTAAACTCTACCCATCTCTTCAGGCCTTCAGCATGCATCCCCTATTGGACTCAGTACAACCCTCCTCCTTTCAGCTGTCATTTTCAAATTGGCCTGCTGCACTTTCTCATGGGTGCCTCTTGGCTATTTGGGGTTCTCTGTATCGGGGGCATCCGATGCCTTGTTGCTCCCTCCTATCTTCTCTTCAGAGATGTCAGTAACACACAGGGCGTATGGCTACTGGTGCTTTGGGATTTGTGGGCATTCAGTTTTACTTAGTTTGGTTTTAAACGTTATGTACGGGCTTTGGATTTTGCTATTTAGTTGCATTGCCTGTTATTATATGGGATTTTGAGAAATCTGAACTATGCTTCAGTCGCCACTGCACCCTGTCCAGAAGCCACACACATGTATGTTACATGTTACATGTGTTAGCTCACAACAGTCTCGCAGGAGACATATCACTTTCCCTCTCTTAGCAAAGGAGGGGAGCCTTTAACGATGGGAGAGTGGCATCTGAATCCAAAGAGCCCTATGATTTTCTATAACAGGACCATTTCTTTGACCATCACTATTCCCTTTCTAAACCACCCAGTGACGAGGTAAATGCCTATTTTGCTCTGGCCCTGCAGAGTAAGTGAGGACGCAGAATTAAAATAATACTCACGGTGGACAGACATGTAGAGGGACTATATTTCAGGCTTTGTGCTGCGCACTCCGCACACGTGGGCGCACTAAGCCTCATTCCCACCAGCGCTCTAGGTAATTACAGGGGAACAAGTGAATTAACGCCAGTCAGGTCATGTCACACCAGCTTGCTCAGTGCCCTCCAGTGCCCTCACCATTCTGGGGACTAAGATTTAAAACCTTTGCCCTGATGTATGCAGCGCTGACCTGGTCTCACACCCCTCCACGTCCCTCTCTTGGTCCCCTCTCTTCCCCATCCACAGTTTTTTGCCAAGATCATTGTCATTCCAGGCCTTTGTCCCAGCCGTTCCATCTGACGCAGACGCTCTCCAAGGCGTTTCCTGTG
>NW_006376558.1:0-1198 GCF_000327345.1 Myotis davidii | reverse complement strand
TAAACTATCTTTTGATGAAGTCCTTAAAAGAAATTAGGACTCCATGAAGAACCCTCACTCTATCCATTCAATTCCTTTCTTTCTAGATCCATACAAGAGCCAGTATCCAGTGTAATTGTATTTCTATGAGCTCATTATTGAGTCTAGCACACATGAACATCTTTATTGGTGCAAAGTTTTGCCCTGCTCTGAGTCTGGCAGATAAAAGAATAATCACTTTATTAAAGTGCATCAGAGGGAGTATCTGCCTTGCTGGGTGCAGAAGGTGTTGTGATAATGACTTGGGATCTTTCCCAATGTGGAATGGGTGAGATAAATATTAGTGAAAGGCTCTTGAGTTATGGGAATTGTATGAGGTATACTTTATTAGGAATTATTCAGAACTTGCCCACATTCAGTAATATTCCTTAAACAGCAAATGTGCCAAACCCCAGATAATCAGGACAAGAAAGGAAAGTCTGGAATCTGATTTTGCACATTTAAAGCCGAAAGAAGCTGAAGAGTGACATCAAAGACAAGGGATGACACTTGTGGTTCCTAATACAAAACAGGCAGGCTAGGTTGAAAAAGAGATAGGGTGGAGAGTAAACATAGAGGCAGAGAGATATGGACAACATTGTAATGGGAATTTAATGTCCAGTCTAATGATTAGAAAGAGTTCCCAAGTCCCTGGGGCAGTAAAAGGGCGGGGTGTACCCCAGATAGGTAAATTGGTAACACCAGGACAGAGATTTAGCTACTTGGTAGTTAAGCATCTCACTTGTGGAAAATCATGTAGCCATCTGAAGCTTCTCTCTTATTAAGCCAATAATTCATCTTAATAAATATTTGTTGACCAAGATTTTACTGTTATGTATAAGCTAAACACAAAGTCAGACCCAGCTGGTGGAAAACCAAGCTGAAGGAGTTGTAGGGCCTGCCTGCCTTCAAGAGCTGACAGTTCATGAGTTGCAGACATTTAGTCCCCACTTCCATCTCCCCTTGGCCCTAACTTTTTGGAGATTTCCTCAACACATTTCTAAAACTATTGTCTCCTTTGGGCTAACCTACATAGCTGTTTTTGAACAGAGAAAACACTTCTCAATCTTATGAGAAGAAATGAAATAGTAGAACATAATTTAATATGATGTACTCTTATGAAAGACATTTCAATGAAAAGGTAAGAATGTCATCTGGAAAAAGTGATGTTTCCACATGA
>NW_006376557.1:0-1197 GCF_000327345.1 Myotis davidii | reverse complement strand
TTTTTTTAGCTGATTATTGATTGCTTTTCTTCTTGATTTTTAGAGCTCTCTTGGGTTTTAATGCTGCTTTTTAGAAAAATGGTCTTGATTTTTACTTAGCTGGATATGCATACTCTTCTAACATACTATATTTCACTGATTGTGGAATTATTTATTCGTCTTCTTAAGATGATATAGTTTATAGTGTTAAGCCCCATTTTTCTCTCTAATGCATGCAGCTCTAGAAAACTGTCTGGTTAATATTCTTAAGTAAGGTTAGAGGGAGGAACAAGGAAATAATTGGAAGCAATGTTTCTAAAAATTAAAATTAAAATAGACCAACAATGAAATGTGGTTTTGTTTTCATGAAGGTTTAAAGAATGATAGCCTTTATAAGGAATGATAAAATTAAATTTAGAAGCAACGAATGTAGAGGTCTATAGAGGTAGACATTCTTTCTGTTAAGACTAAAAGTGATAGCTCTATTTAAATCTCTTTTGGCACCAGAAAAATCTTGTGAAATTGAGTTTCATATTCCATCGACATGTCAAGATATCTTATTCACCCGAGAAACAGTTTCACCTAAATATATGACTTGTTCTGCACTGTCACGGGGCCTAATTTAAGCATAGCACTTCTGCTTTCAAGGAGCATCATGCTTGTATCAGCTCCATCAGGGTTACAAGGCAAGTAGAGAATTGAGGCCATCAATTTTAAGGCCATAGAGTTGAAAAGCCTAGTTTTTAGAAAGTAACTTAAAACATCTTATATGGGCTATATTTATTGGTTTGGTGCCATAGCACCCTGAAATTTATGAAAGGATTATCTTAAGTCTGAATTTATGACTAAACTGGCAAGCTTAACTTGTCATTCATTCACAGAAAGATCTTATATGGGAGTTCAGTATTAGAGAAGACAAGTCATTTAAAAATGCATCTAAAAGTCACTAGTTTTAAGCTCTTTCTTTTACATAATATAGGTAAGTACAGTCTGTGCTTTGAGTAGTGATAGAAGAAAATGAATATATTAATACACTTTAAAAATACAGATAAAGGGAAAGCAAACCTCCAATGATAGATAACATTTTGCAAGTTTCTCATTATTGAAATCTCACATGCAATTAAGAGATCTAATAGATCCTAAATCACCAATATCAAACCGCAATGCTCTCAGAAAGGGTGGCACAAATACACTTTCAGGAAATATTTTTATTAACAA
>NW_006376556.1:0-1198 GCF_000327345.1 Myotis davidii | reverse complement strand
TTAGGAAGGTTGAGAACCACTGGCATAGGAGGAATGGAGTACCACAGCAGCTGCATTGCTTTTGAAGTTAGACAAGTGTGAATTTGAATATTAGATCCATCCCTCAGAGATTGGACAAACTTGGAAGGAAAAATCGTCCAAACACTCTAAGCATTTAGTGTGTGTAGTTACAAAATGGATCCAATAATTACTCCTTTAGTTCTGTGCCTAGTGAAATGATATACGCAAAACACTGGGGATAGTAATTGGTTTAGTCTAATATTAGTACAAAATAAAGTTCAACAACTACCAGTGCAACAGGGAATTAAAAAGGGACTCTTTCTGTCTTTGTTTCAGAAGAAAACCCTAGACAATAACTATATCGTAGACATTGCCTATTCCGAAGTGAAGTGCTCATTCACGGTGCTGGATTTTCAAACCACTTTAGTCAGCATGAGCTGAGTGCATACAATCAGCCTTTACAAGGTGTTGGTTAGGCCAAGAAAAATGTGGGAGACCAGAGAGAGGATTTAGTCAGAAAGACATATAAAGGTGCCTTGAATTGGTCTGCAAAGAATGTAGTTGTTGTTTTCCCTTCATATCAAGGCCTTAAAGGGACACTTTAAAAAAACCTCTAGGAGAGTTTGATATGTGGCCATTGGAACCTATAGGTCAGAATGGATTGTTTCTGAGAAAATAAAGTTGTGGGTGGCTAGATGAAGGAGTCTATGACAGAGGAGTCCAGGGCTAAAATTGAGTAATAACTCCATTCCCACTACAATGGAGTGCAGAACATATTTTCCATAGGTCACATCAACTGTTTTCATGTAGACCATTATAAAAGCGAAGGTGTCTTGGGTTGTCTTAAGATTTGCCGGGAGACCTCAGCTAATAGAGACTGGCAATGTGATCGTACAAGCTTAAGCACTTGTAACAGACCATTTATCTTTGTTAAGAGAACTTCAGGTGAGAGATGTCAAGAAACTGGGAACTTGGGGGATGTAGAACACTTAAAATTTCTATAGATAAAGATTTAACATTAAATATATGTCAGGCATTGGAAACAGTACCAGCTCACCACATTACCAGTCAAATAATACCTTCCCTGGACTTCAACTTTCTACCACTTGCCTACTTCAAACGTGGAGGAGAATGTGCCTGCTTAATGGGTATAGAAGATCCATGCATGAAATAGAGACTTAGAGAAAACATGTAAAAA
>NW_006376555.1:0-1198 GCF_000327345.1 Myotis davidii | reverse complement strand
ATGCTACAAAAACATATGGAACTTGGTCTCTCTCTGGTTTTTATCATCATATGACAAGAGAGCACAATGGTTGCTTTCTGTCTGAGGTCCCATAGCACCTACATCAGAGGAATAACACTGAGCACCATGACTTTCCTCAGATGCCTCAGGGTTAGTTTCTCTGCAATCACCCTGACAACCATCAACCAAATAGATGCTGGCACCCTCTCCATCCCCCAATGTTAGCGAGATCCACACAAGATGCCCTGATGTAAAAACGAATGCAACCAGAATTAGTGTCAGCTAAAAACTCACACAAGAGACTTTTCCTGGCAGAGAGAGTGGAGCTATCTAAACTGAGGTTGCAGAGATTATTATATGCGAGGAATGTGAATGGTGAAGGCAAAAGATTTGTGAGCAGAAACAGTCCAAAGTGCTTCAAATTCTAGCCCTCACCCCCACTCCAGCGGAGTCACTTTGATAATTTATTAACTCTTTTTTTTGCCTCACTTTCTTCATCTGTAAAACAGACTGTGATGTGTAGAGTTGTGAGTGTTCTACCTCACACATTGTTATGAGAATTAAATAAGTTAATATTTGTGGAGCATGTACAACAGTTCTTGGAATACAGTAAGCACGTACTAATAATAACTCTTTATTATTCTCATAGAACAAGAAACATTTGTACCTCTATTCTTTGGCTTACTATATATTTTCTAAAATTTCTGGAACCTAATTTCAAATTCTGCAAAAGAGAGTCTGGAGGATGAAAAGGAAAGCTGCCGAAACTAAAGCAGAGGCCAAGTGACAGGTTTAAAGACTCTCAAGGAGCCCTCAGTGGCTGGATTTGGGGAGGGGGCCATCCACCCCACTATCCTGGGAACCAGACTGGCACTTTCCCCACATGGGAGAACTGATAAAAACTCCAAGTTTCCAGCTGACACTGTTGGTATCCATACAAGGATCTCTGTCCAGCAAAGGGCATAGTAACATGTTGGACCACCCACAGAGGAATAGGTCTGGGACAGGGAAACACACCCACCATTTTCCCTGAAAGCTAAACAGTGTCTCCCCGCCTAAAGCTCTTTCAGAAACAGATTTTTTTAGTGATTGAGATTGACAGCTGACTAGCAGGCAGAGACAGGCAGAGGCGGAGCCCAGGGAATCAGGGGAAGTTTGTTGACCTTGCCCTGGGCCCCATGCTGCTAACAAACCTACT
>NW_006376554.1:0-1198 GCF_000327345.1 Myotis davidii | reverse complement strand
TGAGGCTCAACCACTGAGCCACACCAACCGGGCTGAGATCTCAAACTCTTACCAAAGTGTCTGCAAACCTGGTAAGTACCTTTGTATCTCCTAATATCCCCCTAGACATGGACACTCTGGTGGCTGTAATTTACTCCAAGAAGAAGCATGAAATATGCTTGGGGTGGTAGGTCTGGTGAAATAGGCAGGTAGTTTTATATATACAGTGAAAGGAAATTAACAAAACACAGATGTCATATTTTTTCTTTAATTGCACTTTTAACATAACAGAAGTTTCTCACGTTTCTCTTTCATGCTCAGCTGATATGTTGTGACCAATAGCATGGGATTTGGAGGAAAGACAGGGAAATAAAGGTTAAAATTGAGGAAATTATCTCTCTAGGATTATATTTGTTCTCGTTTCTACTGGGATGTCTTATTTTTATGATACCTTGTAAATATCCTGTTCCCAAATTGCATATGATCCAACAATTTGAGAGGAAGAAAATTTATGATCTCAAGAACTCAGAGGATTTTATTTTAAGAAAGCTCTTTGGAAATGAATATGTTCTCTATAGTATCCAGAATCTACTTAACATGATAATTCATCTTATTTACAAGTGTGGTACACAAATGAGACCATGGGCTCAAGCAGAGACCATGTACATGAGTGGTGTCAAAATAGCCTTTCTCATTCTTTGGCAGAAGCAGCTCATTTCCCAGAATGAATGCCTTTGCCTGGCAGTTCCAGTTCCCTGAACTGAACTGGTAAGTAGAGTTTATCTTTCTGCTTCCTCACTGGTCAGGGAAATTATTATTTGGACTAAAGGATGTTTGCTTGCATTAAATTTAGCATTATATCATTTACCTGTGGCTATTTGTTTCATGGGCATAAATCCTGACTCCCTAAAACACTGTGAAGAGCCCACATCACGTACTGCTTCAGCTTCACCATCAAGGGAGAGAGACCCAAAGGAATATCAGAGATCTAGACACTTGGAAAAGTTATAGCTCAGTCAAATTTTCCCTTGGTGCTTACAGAGTATTATGATTAAGTACAAAGGTTTTTTTTTCCTCAAGGAGGGAAAGAAGAGAAGAAGAGGGAGAAAGAAAGTGATGAAAGACAATTAGAAGGAAGGGAAATAAGGAAAATTTATGTGTCAAGCCATTTGGCTGCATACTTATTTATTTAACTACATCATTATTATTATTATTATTA
>NW_006376553.1:0-1197 GCF_000327345.1 Myotis davidii | reverse complement strand
TTAAACTCATAAGTCAAGGCCCCACTGTAATGGGACACTGGTGGCTACTTCGATTTGTTCCTGGGACAGCAAGTGTCTGTGACAATTGTAATCGATACTGACTTTCCTTGCAAAGGAGCCAGCTAGAGATCAACCATGTGGTCCTTGCCACCACAGCCCTTTGGCTTTGGTGTCCTGTGGTCTTGTGTGGCAACAATGACCTCAGCCTAAGAGACAGCCATGGAATGAATAAACTTGGGGTTAGGTGTCTGGGTTTAGGTGCCCCCTTTGGTACTTGCCAGCTGTGTCACCTTGACAAAGTCACAGCACCTTACCTGGCACCTATACACAGGAGACTCTGAGTAAGTATTTGTTCAATTAACAAGCTCAGTTACCTTGCCCATCAGATAGGAATAGTAACACCTGTTTACTAGGCTTGTCAGGAGAACATAGTTGTATGCAAAGTGTGGGGGTGACGCTGTTCTTTTTATTGTTTCCTCACATAACAGCACATTCTTACCTCTACCTTGGACTACCCTTGGACCCCCAGGTCAGGAGGGAGTCCATGGATGACTTGAGGCAAGCTCTTGTCTAGGAAAATAAAACTTTCCTCTTGACCCTGGGCCAGTACCATCTGCCCTGTGTATGCACAACAGCATGCTCCCCCTTCTTTCATCACTGGAACTCAATTGCTATTGTTTAAGATGCCACATTTGAACTTTGTTCCACCCAATATGTGTTGCAATGACAGCTCCAATAATAAATTGGTGCTTAATTAAGGTGGAGTTTTAATGAAGCAAATGATCCTGATTAAGACCTTTAGAAACTGGTGGCACCCGTTTTAGTGTGGACAGCACGAACCCGGGTGAACACAGGGACTCCCTCCTTAGATAATGGCCAGGGGAGATGGTAGGGCCTGTTGAAAAGGCAGGTTTCTCAGTTTGAAGCTGAAGCACATGGAGATTTTGGAGGGAAACAGCTGCCAAATAGATGATTGCCATGGGTACAAAACAGTTTTTTCAGTCGGGCTGTACCGGAGCGAGGAGCCTGTGTGGACCATGGTTCTGGTACTGCTCTGTGGGTCCATGTTGTCCCTTTGTGTGTTCTTTAGTTCTCAGGGAAATGTAAGGAAAAGAATAGTCAGCAATGCGGGCTTGAGGAGGAAAACCTTTCATTCTGAAATCATGGCCTTCCTACCTTTATTTGTTGTTAAAATAT
>NW_006376552.1:0-1197 GCF_000327345.1 Myotis davidii | reverse complement strand
ACTTTACCTAATGGCACCTCTAAACAAAGGAGTGCACCATATGTGTGATCCTAGACAGCCCACTTGCATTTTGTGACTTTTAATGGCTGCAATTAACATAAAGGTTTCCAAAATGACTTCTGAACCTTTTTATTTTATTTTTTTTTCCTTTTGAACCTCCTCAGAAGACAGTCTGAGGTGTGCAGGGGTTCAATCCTGACCTCTCACATGCTTTTGTTTTTCTTGTGTATGTCTCTCATTGGTAGTACTTGGAACAACACGGTGCTATCTGAGTGATGGCACCAAAGGATCTTCAGTGTTACTTCATCAACTACATTTTTCCCCCCTCAAAACTTCCAAACTAATTACAACATTGTCATTAACTTATGATTTAGGCAAAATGCAGTACTATGTAGAGTGCCTCTGGGCAGTCAAGTCCTTTCAGCTTTGCTTAAGCATGCCTTCTGTCTGGGCCCCACAGTTTTTTCAGGACTAGCTGGTTAATATTAATACACAACACATTCCTTTTAACTTAGCTAATTAATACATTCCATAAAATAAGGAAGAATAGCTGACTAATATTAATACACAACACATTCCTCTTACTTTAGTTAATTAATAAATTCCTTAAAATAAAGAGCCATGAACTAGTTCTTAATTCAAGGCACAAGCTATCATAAAATAACAGCCTTTTGTCTTAAACAAAATATGTAATTCACATCCATATCCACAATGTGTGAGCCAATTCTCATCTAATGGAAACCCGACATTAGTATATTTGACAAACTCTACTGCTTTGTGTAGCCCATCCTCATTTTTGCTATGCTACAAAAGTATTCATATCAAACCCATCCCCTTTGCCCAGCTAAGTGCAAACATTTATTTCCAAGACCAGTCCTTCAGTGTGTTGTGTTAGCATGAATACAAACCTCTACATTTGATTAAAATAAAAGTTGGACACAGTGATATAAATTATTTCCAAAACAGAAAAAGGGTTTATAAAAGCCAGAGATAATCATTAGACTATAGAAATGATTTTGTAAGAGAGATGCCTCTCTCCTCTGTTTTAAATGTCTTTTATGTGCATATATGTGAGCATGAAAATGACTTTTAAAGTTTATTGCAGGAAACGTCTATTCTTTCCAGTTCTGACTTTTTAATTCCTGATATTTTCATGTTTCCTTTTGCCTTTGTCCTGGCATTTAGCTCTCTGGAGCC
>NW_006376551.1:0-1197 GCF_000327345.1 Myotis davidii | reverse complement strand
TTTTTACCAGTCTTTTAAAGCTCAGCCATCTGCCACTGCTGCCTCTCTTGACTCTTAGGTCACATTGTCTTCTAAGTCCCTAAGAAACCCTGCCCTGCTCACCCTGTGTTGTTTGCTAGTGCTGACATAACAAAATGCGTGGCTTACACAACAGAAATGAATTTCATTACAGCTGGAAGACCAAGATCAAGGTTTGGGTTTATCTGCTATAAGCGCTCACCACTTCCGACTCGCTTCACTAACTCTGTTCTAAACCCACTGGCTTTCAGGCTGTACACCAAGCATGTCAAGAGCATGTCCATCTCAGGGGCTTTGCACTTGTTCTTTCTGGCTGGTATCTCTTCATATCCATAAAGTTCACTCCCAAATTTCCTTCTGAGTGCAGTCTCATGCATACATTCTGTGCATAATAGGCCCTCAATAAATGTTTGTTGAATAAATGAATAAATAGATGACCTATTTTATCTCTTTAGAATTTTTTAGGATGTCTTCTGGTATTCTGAAATTTCATAATGACATACCTTAGTGTGGTTATTCTTTAGCCTTTGTCCTGAGTACTTGTTGCACCCTCTTATTCTGGAAACCGATGTCCTTAAGTTCTGAAAGTATTTTGGCATTATTTTCATGGTACTCACTCTTGTGTTTCCTTAATTTTCTATGTCTAGAACTTTTTACATTTTTGTTTTTTTTTCTATTCTCAGTGAGACTTTACATCATCTTTTAATTCTATATATTGAATACATTTAAAACTTTCTGATTTCATGCATACCATTTTCAATCACGATTTCCTTTTTATTAATTAAAAAATACATGGTGTTCTTGCATCATAGGTTAATATCTTCTTTCATCTTTTGAAGATTTTAATTATATCTTTTTAAATCTTTGCTGCATTGCCTCTTTTCCCTCCAGATCCCTTTAAAAACATTGCTTAGACTGTTTCGCACATCAGGCGCTTTCCTCAAATAATGTGGTGGTCATTGGCTGCCCATTCCAGTTATGGAAAAGTGTTTGAAAGTGACTGGAAGCTCTGTAGATGCCAGAGCTGCAGTGAAGGTTGATAGGATGATGACTTAGCATTTTCATTGGTGCATCCTCAATTGTCAGTCTGTATAGTTATTTTCTCCTATGTAGTACAGTTTCCTATGGAGAAACTGTATGGAGATGTGTGTGTGGTGGTGGTGGTGGTGGTGTGTGTGT
>NW_006376550.1:0-1197 GCF_000327345.1 Myotis davidii | reverse complement strand
AGCATGAGGGACAGTACTTTCCTTTGGCAAACTCTTAGAGTTTTTTTTTTCTGTATGTTAAAAATAAGAGTATTTTTTTCTTTTGTTTTAACATATTTTAAAAATAATTGTTTTAAAAAGAAACTACAACCAATCATGGCTGTGACTAAAAAACAGGCCATTTATAATACAAAAAGATGCACTTCTGGGCAAGCATGAAGGTGACAAATATTTTCATGTGGCTAGGCAAAGCATGAATGGGGTGGGCGTAGTGTTATTATAATAACATTTTCATTTAATTATACCATACAGTTTGTCATTTTTGTTTTCATTCTTTATCTTTAAGAAAAAATATAGTTTACTGTTTCTTTAAAAATATATATATATAGTATCAAGATACAGTGTACCATGAATTGAGCTGATTTTGTTTTTGTGTGCTTTTGACAGTTTCCACACACTTCTGAAAGTTTTTTCTTTAAAGAAATTGTGTGAGAGGGTGAGAATTGTATGCCATCCTTTCTGTCTTCAAATCAACCTCGACACAAACTTATCTAACAGTGCAGCTTCATGTGGCAATATTGAGTCTATAAGTCGAAAACATCTGTTTTTCTGCTTTTATGGCTGTTACAATCCCTGGCTAATTCATCCTTTGGCTTTGCATTTGATCATCATCATAATATGGATAAAAGCCAATTCTTGAAGCACCTTATTCTTGTCCTTCCAGGGCATCTCTAGCTTGAGAAAGAGCACCATAGAACAAGGGTCCTCAACCAAGGCAATGTTGTGCCCAGGGAATGTCACTTTTTAGGAACAGTAGGCTCTTGCATCTGGCAGCTAGGAATCTTCCAAACATTCTACAGGGTATTGTACTGCTCCCTTCAACATACAATTTTCTGCTCCCAAATGTCAATAGTATTGAGACTGGTCGCCCACAACTGCCTCTCCCTACAACTCTGTTGTGGAATATCTTAGAAGCACTTGAATGGGGCAGGTGGCATTCTAAGCAGATACAACTTTTCATCCAACTGAAGAAATCAAACTGTATGGATCGGTCCTCCTGGGGCTAGAGTGAGTTAATGCTCCTCCACAGTGGACATTTCCGTAGATTAATTCAAGCAGCAGTTCAGCACCTGCCATAGTTTATTATAGCCATGGCTTTGGGGTTTAATGAAACACAAAGAGCTAAAAAAGCATCTACACTAATAAAAGACAAAGATG
>NW_006376549.1:0-1197 GCF_000327345.1 Myotis davidii | reverse complement strand
CTGTAATTTAAAAATAAAAAAATTATTTATTTAAAGTCCACAACGAAGAATAGACTGGGATCAAAGATAGAAGAACAGAACGGAAGCAAGTTGAAAGCCTATTGCAATAATCCAGATGAGAAATAATGGTGTCTCAAAACAGCATGTCAGAAGTAGAAATAGTGGGAAATTTCTAGATGCTTGATAGGTTTTAAAAATATGATGAACAGGATTTTGAAAGTAGAATGAACAAGAACTGATTGGATATGAGTTACAGAATCAAGGATGTTGTCAAGGTTTTTGGTATCAGTAGCTGGAATGATGGAGTTGCTATCAGCAAACTTAAGGAAGACTGTGAAAGGGGGATTTCTGGTAGGGGTGTTGAGGAGGAGGTATTGTCATGAGTTTACTTGTGAATGTGCTAAGTTTTAAGTCTACTAGACATCCAAGTTGAGGGTTAAGTTCTGGAAGCACAGTGTGGGTTCGGGGAAGATATCCAGACTGAACATATACATTTTTTTAACTCACCAGCCAACAGAGTGTATTGAAAGCCAAGTGATTGGATGATATTAATAGCAAGTGAATTTAGGTAGAAAAGAGTTTGGGTATCTCTGTTCCTAGCTTTAAATTATAGAAGTAGTTTTATTATTGTGGTAGAAGAGAAGAAAAGACATTGAAAGGTAACTAGAATTATCTCCCTGATCACTCCAGGTCCAGGCTGGAGCTGGTCAGTTAGTAAGAATGCATGGGTATTATCGAACTAACCCAATGTCCCAGGGGCGTGGGTCAACATTGAGAGTGTAAGAACAAACAGACTCATCTGAAGCTCTAAATCTCAAGTCCATCAGGAGCATGATCCTAGACAAGGTAGAAAAGCTGTTAACTAGCAGCTGGTAATCCAGCTCTCTATATTCTAGCTCAATGATTCTCAGTGTTGTCTATATTTTGTAATCACTTGGGGAGCTTTAGAATCCCTGAGGCTCAGGTCTTGCTCCAGAATTCTGTTTCAGTTGATCTGGGTGCAGCCAGAACACTGGGAGTTTTAAACGCTTACCAGGGATTGCCCTGCCCAGCCAAGGTTGAGAATCAGCCTTGTAAATGAAAAACACTACATTATTTTTATACTGTAGATGAAAGACACTACAATTAATAAGTTGCCCTTATTAGCTCTTTGCTTTGGGCTCAAGAAGACTTTAGAGCAGTGGTTCTCAACCTTCC
>NW_006376548.1:0-1197 GCF_000327345.1 Myotis davidii | reverse complement strand
CCCCCCCCCAGCGGTCCCCCATAATAGTAAAGTTTTGGAAACATAACCTTTTAATATGCAAGTTTTATTTAGCCCTTTTGAGTGACAGTTAAATATGTAGAATTTCTGAATCACAATTGTATGAAATCAGTGCAGACCTAAACATCCCCATAGGACCTTAGGGTTTAAGGGCCAGATTTAAAAATTACTGTCTTGAACAAATGCATAGCTCTCTGTGATTATCTAACCCAAGTCATCAATCTCCATAATGTGTCCCCTCTTCCAGCTCCTGCCTTTGATTAATCTAAATTTCTTCTAGTTTCTTTTATTACAGAATATGAATGTTTAAAATGCCATAGTCTGTAAGAGTGCAATTGAGAGGCCTCTGGAATATTCCATTCCTTCCTCCACTTGAATGATAAATCTTCCAAGAATGACTTGATCACAGTGTGAGCAAAGGATAGGCCCTTTTTAAAAATTATTTTTATCCGCTGCTTTGCCCCGCATTTGTGAGTCAGAAATGTCTCATGCACGCAACACAGGAATTTGCTAAGCGAACCTCAGAAAAATCTCGGCTTTGAAATCAGGAGTGATTCTCCATGGGGTCTGAAGCAATGGCAAGGAGGGAGGGGCCATGTAAAATCAACAGATGAAAAAAAGCCTAGCTGTGTAAAAGGCTGGTTTGGCAGCAGATCAGTAAATGGTTCAGACAGACCAAACATACCGACTGAATATTCCATGAAGAAGAAAATACTGTCTGAGGGCTAGAACCACACAGCATAGATCTCAGCAGTGATGGAAGCCTTGCAGAGGGCTGCAGGGTCGACCAGATGTCCCAGGCTGGGCTCTTTGGAGGCCAATCTGAGTAGGTTTGAGGGACAGAGACACTGGACAGGAGAACAGCTACACAGAAATATCAGGACTTCTGAGGCCACAACCGCAAGTCTGGGGCCCAAATATGAATGGAAAGCAGGTTTGGGGGAGCCTGCTGTACCCCCAGATTTGAGTGAGTGCTCCCGTCTCTGCTGGATGATAGTCTAGTTGGGCTTAGGAAATATTCTCCTTGCTCGCAAATCTATCCAGCTCACTTGGCTGATGCCTGGCTTCTGCAAACTTGTATTCTACCTGCTCTCTTTTCTCTCTGTCTTTTTAACCCTTAAAGTTCACATGTCTTTCCACAGCAAGTTAGATTACTGTTTGAGATTTGAGATTTTACGC
>NW_006376547.1:0-1197 GCF_000327345.1 Myotis davidii | reverse complement strand
TATTATCATTATTATTATCATTATTATTGATTTAGAGAGGGAGGAAGGGAGAGAGGAAACATTGATATGACAGCGATACATCGGTAGGTTGCCTCCTTGACTGGGACTGAACTCAAAACCTAGGTATGTACACTGACTGGGAATTGACTGCTGACCTTTTGGTGCATGGGAGGACACTCCAGCCAATTGGGACATATCATCCAGGGCTGTACATTTTATATATCAACCTAAACTTATAAGTTAAAAGTTCATAAGAGAGCACTTTTTTTGCATAGCATCAATTCAACTGGAAATAAATGAAAAATCCATCCAAACAGAAAAGCATGTTTATTATCCAGGGTAGTGCAGCAGAGTGTTCAGTTAATAGACCATTTCAGCATCAAGTAGACAGATCCTAAATCAGAAAAGAACAGGATTTTCTCTAGACGGAAGGAACTTCAAATAATCAATAGCAAAAACAAATATTTATGGCATGCATATTATGTATGAGGTACTAGGGTTAGGTCCCAGATTCTCCCAAATCAATGCTACAAAACTAAACATTCCAAATTTGGTAGCTAAAAGCATGGTAAATACATGTATTCTATACCTTAAAATGTGTCTACCTCATCAGTGTCTAATCAATGTAAATCAAGAATCCTTTTGTTTCACCTTTGCAATTTATGACTCTGGGATGATGAAGAGAGAGAGGTTAGAAGTAATCATAACAAGAAAAAGGCTGTAGTGTCTATCTTTTTGTACAATGTAATCATTACAGTAATAGAAAACACATACATAGTGTATCTAATGTACCAGGCATAAAGTACTGTGCTGTATGCTTTATGCTTCAAAGTTAACTTCTTTATCTTCACAACAAGCTTAAAAGGAAGTTTGTGATAACATTCCAGTGTACAAATGAAGCAACTATGGCAGAGGTGGGTAAGTTTTCTGAGGTCACACAGCTAGGAAGCAATAGAAGAAGGATTTGTACCCTGCAACCTGGCTCTCAGCTCATGGCACAGTAGCAAAGCTTGGCCAATGACTTGGTGAACTGGGAATAAGCGTGTATACTTCATATAAAAGCAAACAAAATTCATTTTTGTAAAAAATACAATTAAGTTTGAGCGAGTAGAATGGATTCCTTTTTTCTATTATACCAAATCACAATGATATTTTGTTTGTTTTGCTTCACACATTTAAAAACTTACAAGTCTTGCA
>NW_006376546.1:0-1197 GCF_000327345.1 Myotis davidii | reverse complement strand
ACTAATGAGTTTGCCGACCACTGCCCTAAGTGACCCCTTTCTTTTGTTGGCAGACAGATATAACAGACATGGATGGACACTCATGGCTTGTACTCATCCTGCATCTATAGTAAAGTCATGCTTTGTATGAGTGAATTAAATGACTCTGTTCTTTGCTTAATTACCGGGGGAATGTGTGCTGGCAATTTCTAGATCATAAACAGAGACACTAGTATTTTATGACTTCTTTTCTACTTTACATCATGTCTAAGAAATGCATTTATTCCCATCATAAAATGCAATGACTACGTAGATAACATTATTCTTTTCCACATTTTATTTCCAGAAAAAGCTTTTTAGTTCTCCTTTTGACATTTTCATGTTATTTAATAGTAAATATTAATATTTTCCAACTTTTATAGTCTTTAAGAATATATAATTAGTATTTGAAAATAATTATACATCAGCTTTAAATTTTTAATAAAGATTATTATTAATATTTGAAAGAATTTAGGTATTATTTTTGATATCCATAATATCAAATAGTAGGAAATAATGCTAATTTATTTTTCCAAGTGAAGATAACCAGTGATTTCAGTAATCTAAAGGATATTGGTCATGCTACCTAATATCATCATAATATTAAGAATACTTTGCATATTTTAAAAAGTAGTTTTTGTTTATTTTTGATGATTTTTTTTGCTTTGTTGATTTTATAGCCATCTCTACACTTTTCTAAACTTGCTTACTGTGAGATTTATTTTTAATGATTTCTATAATGTCATTTTCAATTCCTTGTAGACAGTAAAGTAAGAAAAAGTTTATTTAGGAAATGAATAATTTAAAGGTGCAGGAAGAATCTAAGATATATTTTAACCACTATAGTTTATCTAAATTAATAGAAATTTTATATAGATTAATACAGAAAGCATACATTTTTAAACAGATCATATAATGGTTCCTTTTCTCAATTTTGCTATGAAAACTTTGTGTTGTCTGGGTTAAGCTATTCAAGTTGCTTAATGAAATATAACTCACAAATTTATTGGAATCATACACTTTGTTATATATAAGCCAAATATTAGAAATGGTGGAATTTATCTTTCTTCCTAATTGCATTCTCATTTCACTGATAAATTGAAGATAAAAATGATTTGTGGTTTCTCCATCATCATAGATTTGGGATTCTACCTTGAACTACTGATTTCAGCGTATAGT
>NW_006376545.1:0-1197 GCF_000327345.1 Myotis davidii | reverse complement strand
TAATTGTTTAAGCGTAGCACATAGGCACTGTACTTGCATTACGATCTGTGAAGTGGTCAGAATTAGTAGCCTCATTATTATGAATGAGGAAACTGAGGCACAGAGGGGTTATGTCCAAATTCACATTATTGGTAAGTGGCAGTGCTGAGTCCAGGTTTCAGATCCAAGGAGTGGTTTCCAAATCTAACTGCTAAATAGTACAAAAAAATTAGGGGGAGGCAATGAGAGAAAGGTACTTAGAGAAAGAAATTTGGTGATGGTGGGTAGAACCTTGAGGAGCAGCACTATGTGGGATGGTTTTGTACCCTCTGCTGCTGTGTTTGGTTTTATTTAATTGCTTTGTTCTTTTAGTTGCTTGCTTAGAGGAGGAGAGAGACTGTATGTATCTCTGGATATGCTTTTGACATTTTGTATTTCATGCCCGAGAAATCGTGGAGATTTTTTAATTGCTTGATTTTTGAGAATAAATACAGAAACTGCATTTAAAAGAATTTCTGCATGCCACATGGAAAGTCTTTGATGATGTGTTGGCATTTGAAGAATTAAGCATCCAAACGAATGAATAGCTGTTGCATGTGACGGGGCAGAATTTAAATGGCAGCAAGGAAGGACTGAGGAATATCTTCTCAGGTTCCTCTTGGCCCTTGTATCCTTTGAACACTTAATTGGATTTTCCTTCAAACATCTTTTATTGTCTCCTGCAGTTTGACTGGGAAGCAAACTCATGGAATATATTCGTGAATTATGAACAGTCATGTTTTGACTTCGGGAGACAGGTCTGAAGCAGAGCTGAGGAAGAATATCCCGGGAGGCTCTGAGAGGGAGAGAAAGTGTAAGAAGTTGGCTCCAGCCTGTCCATCTCCCAGGCCTCAGGGACATCCTCCTCTGAGCCCTCCTGGCAGTAAGGTCTGTACCAGTCATCCTGTCTGTACCAGACAAGCTCTGCCTGCTCATGTTCACTAGCTTCTCCGTCCTTTGTCTGTTCCCACGCTTTCCATCAGCCCATAAACAAACGTCCTGTAGTTGCCACTTTGAGTCAATCCCTGATATAGAGCTCGGGATGTAGAAAACAGTATTTACGAATTACAGTTGAGCAGGAAATGGGGATTTATTGGGAAGTTGGACTGAACATGCTTGCCCCATCTCTATGGTATCCTCTGAGAGATTTTTCTTTAGGAAAGAATAGTTGACCATCAA
>NW_006376544.1:0-1196 GCF_000327345.1 Myotis davidii | reverse complement strand
CAGGCCCTGGCTCTTTGCGCTCCTGGGAGGAAGGTACTTGGCAGGATTCAGACCCAGCCAACGCCCCCTGCACAGTTTGCACCGCCCCATGTCTCTGATCCTGCCTTCTCTTCCCAGGTAGAAATCGCTTCTTACCCAGGCCTGAGAAGACACTGGTAGAACAGGCTCCGACTCGGATAACTGGTCTCCAATTCTTCCATGTGCTCCTCAGCCCCCAGACTTCCTTTATCAGAGTTCAATGCTTATTACTATGAAAGCAACACAAAGAAATAAAGTGATATCTACCTGAAACAATTGTCCATGAGAATCTATGACTGTCGGGTCGCTCTGTGCTCCGCCTTCTGGGAAGATCCTTGAGGGTTTGTAAAAAAGGATGGGGCTGCTGTTTCCCATATAGTTTTGATCGATTCCTGCATTTCTGTCTCGTCCTTCTCTCTCAGGGTCTACTGACACTCAGATTCCCTGTTGGTCAGTTTCCAAAACCTGACCTTGGGCCGTGGGGCATTATGAGTCATAGTTTCTGAGTTTGGGTCCCATGAAAGGTGTATATGTGCGTCTGAGTGGAGGAGCAACGCTTTTTGCTACACTTTCTCTGATACTGCGGCTGCTGGCCTTTCCACACCTTGATGATTGTTCCAGGTTTCTAAGAAGCTCTCCCCTCTTCCCCCTCCTCCACTCATCCCAAAGGGCCCCTAAACTGTTCCAGAAGGGACTCCTGACCAGCCTGTGACAGCCCCCCTCCAAGTTCTACATGTCCCTCTCTGGGCCTCATACTCTTGCCTGGGGTAGAAAGAACCACTGACACTCTCGGTGGTGAGGTCACTGTCTTGGCCTGAATTCCCTGCTTATGAAATAGCAGCTGGGATGGCCGGGCCAATTCTGGTGGAGCCACACCCACAGCGAGAGGTATAAGGGATGCGGCTGACACTGGCCACCGCAGCCTCCTGCCCTCACTATGAAGCTTAACAACCTCCTGGTCTTCACGGTGCTCCTGGCCCTCAGGATCCTGTCGTCCTGGGCTGTCGTAGATGCGGGCAAAGGTGAGTCAGGGTCTCTCAGGCCTTCCTGGTACCTGGAAGTCATCTTTCCCATGGTCTGGTCCATGGCCCCTAATTTCAAGCTTCCTTTTCTACTGTTTGCTCTTTTTCACGGTCACATCATTTTGAGCTCCTGTTTAATTTTCCAGATTTTCCTCA
>NW_006376543.1:0-1197 GCF_000327345.1 Myotis davidii | reverse complement strand
TGGAACAAACTGATGAATCTCAGAGGGAAGGGGTGTGGGGGATGTGGGAAGAGATTAATCAAAGGACTTATATGCATATATCCATTACCTATGGCCACACACAGCAGGGTGGTGAAGGCCTGGGCCTGGGTGGGAACCTGGTGGAGGGGAGTAATGAGGGGTAAATAGGGGGACATCTGTAAACCCCTAACAATAAAGATTTAAAAATAGAACAGAATAGCTTCAAAGGAAAAAATCAAAGAAGCTAGCTACAGATGAAGGGGCAGCTGCTGGCGTTCCCTCTCTCCCAGGGCCTCCCCTGCCACTCTGCACTAGCTCCTAGGAATGTGATTCTCCTAAGTCCCTCTTGCCAAGTCCTTGTCTCAATATTTGTGGGGCACTGCCATTCTTGTCCCCATCCACGCCCCCAAACATGGATGGCGGAGTAATACCCTTCATCGCCACTATTACCAACATAACTAGCTTTTTCCTCTCTCAAGCCACAGCCCCAGATGCAGGAAGAAACACAAGCAAAAATGAGAACCAGGCAACTTCCTAATTAACACCCTTGGAAACAGCGGGACCTCCCCCTGAAGACAAACGAAGAGAGGCATCCACAGTCACAGTGTTTGCTGTTTAAAAGCTTTGGCATGGACTGAGCAACTGGCAGAGGGAGGCAGCTAGCTGAGATGGAGGTGGCTCTGGACTGGGCTGGGAGGGGCAGGGCTCCACATCACGGTGCTGCCCTAAGGAAGCCTGCATGAAGCTGCCCACCTCTCTACATCCCTGTCACCTCATCTGTGAAGTGGCTGGTAAGACCAGGGTGACCTGAGATCTGGTGGCTCAGGTGTTCTACCCAGCCTCCTCCTTCTGGAGATTCCACCGTGGAGTTCCTGTCACCCAGGTGAGGACTTCACTCACCTCCTTCCTTAGCTCTGAAATGTCCTGTTGTACATCAGAGTCACCTGGAGAGCTTTAAATAGATGCCTCTGTGCCACCCCTAGACATCTGGCTCATCTAACTTGATAAGGCTCCAGGGACCAAGTGTTTGTCATTTAATGGCCAATCAGGACCAAGAACACTGCCCAGGAAGCTAGTCAGACTGGAGCCCCTCCCTGGAGGCAGAGGACACCCTTCTAGGCTTCCCCTCCTTGGATCCTACTAAGGAGCCCTGAAAATTTCAGTAACCGTGCCCAGGGCAGGGGTGTGAGCTAACAC
>NW_006376542.1:0-1197 GCF_000327345.1 Myotis davidii | reverse complement strand
ACACTACCTTGTCCCTAGAAGGTGTGCAGGTCATCTTCAACTCACTGACCGGTGTTGTTATAGATGATGGAATTTCGTTAGATATCCTGATTGCTGGGCAGGGTAGAGTCTATATAATTACTAATACATCCTGCTTAATAGATTGGGCCAAGTGAAAAATCAATATAAAATCTTAAGGAGAAAGTCACCTGGTTCATTAAGGTACACCCTCATGGTTTGTGATATTTATTCAGTTGGTTGAATGCAGTTCCTTGGAGGACATGTCTGAGGTCAATATTGTGCATTGGCTTCCTTTTTACTCTTTGCAATGTTACTGGTGATACATTTAATTAAACAATTTATGAGATAATGTGAATGAATTTTTCCACAACTCTGTTATTAAGATTAATCAGAGAGACCAATATAATTGTGGGGGAATTCAATAGCAAAAATGATGGTGTTGAAACAAGAGGTAGGTAGTGTTGGACAATGCCTTTTCATGGATTTCTCATGTTTCCATACACTTTGCACAAATAAAACTATCTGACTGTGTTGAAGACTATCTTTTCAAGGTTGGCTGTTTAGAAAACTGGCCTGGGAAATATAGTAGTTTTGTATAGAAAAAAGGCAGATCTGCTTACTATCTAGTATAATAAAGATAATACCACCCCTTGGGGCAAACGTCAGACAGACTTATGTCTGGTGTAAGACATCTGGTTCCCTAAACTAGAGTTTCTTCCCTTTTAACACAACCCAGTGGATGTATAAATACCACATGGCCCTCTTCATGTCACTCCATACGAACTGAGGCTCAGACAACCAGTGCAAATGCTGATACTGTGGCTACTGTTATTTCTTTGAGTCATAGATTGTACTTTGGTTCTGACTCAAGATTCTTGTGTCTTCTTCCAGCTCCCAATGAACTGTAGAAGGCCAACTAGTTAACTTGCAAGTAGGATAAAAATTCCACCCTTCACAGCTCTTATAATATCTACAAAGTGTGAGCTGGCACTCTCCTCCTTCACCTTTTAGTAGAGCATTGTGGTTACCGACATGGAATTTAAATATAGATGCCCAATTCTGATTTCTTATTAACTCTGTGATGTGGGCAAGTTGAACCTCCTTTCTTTGCCTTAGATTGTGTGGTATTCAGGGATCTAAGTTGGACCTCAAGAAGACTTCTGCTCCTGGTATGTGCGTTCTCTAAAATCTCCTTCA
>NW_006376541.1:0-1196 GCF_000327345.1 Myotis davidii | reverse complement strand
CTCATCCATCACCCGGCCCCAGAGGCTCCCCCGCCTCGCTCTCACGAAACACTGCGAACGCTGGAGAAAACTTACGACCTTGGAACATGCTGCCTGTTTCCTTACAACATAATGAGACTAAATCGCGGCTAAGTCTGGTTTGCAGCCTAACAGCGCACCCCCTCCCCAGCCCCTGGGCGGGCGCCGGCAGCCAAGCCCCACTTCCCAGCCCACTCCCGCGTGGAGCCGGCGCGGTCACGGCCCCACAGCTGCCCCTCCGGCCGTATTCTCCAGTGATTTCTGGGGGAGCCAAGGCGGGTGGAACATCTCATCGCTTGGCAGTTTGTTTGAAACCCCTCCTAATGTATTCTGAGTTCTGAAACCAGCGCGCTCTGCGCTGGGCATGTGTCACGGGTGAGCTAGGAAAGCACCCTGGGTCCCAGGTAGGCAGAGCGAGAGGTGTTCAACCGTTCACTTGCCCAACATCCACCCCGGCTCACGCCCAGGGCCCCCGAGGTGGGCAGGCTGGCCCTTCCTCCCGTCCGCAGCAGCTCGGGTGCCCCGCAAATGAAACAATTCTATCAGCAGGGAGGAGTCTGGTGAGAGACACTGGAGGCCGTGATTTGGGGGAGGCCTGAGGATTAGAGGGGATTATGGCAGACCCATCAGACTTGGGGATCCTCCCAGGCTGCCTCAGGCCTCTCAGTGCTGCGAGTGGGGGCAGAGCAGTCAGGATTTATTAGCGTCCTGGATGTTAGCACATCCTGTGTGTGTGTTGGCGGGGGAAGGGGTTAGGGTCTGGCTCCCTCTCCGGTAAGGTACTTAAAATACAGTTGGGATGTCAGCCATCCGCTGTGGGGAACACCATATGCAGCGGTTTAAACCCCATGATACTGCTTCCGACCTCGGATCTCAGGTTCGTCATCCCAGCTGTGTGACTTGAGGCAAGTTTCTTAACCTCTCTGTGCCACGCTTTCCCCCTTTGTGGAATGGCCATCATAACAGTAGCTGGCCTCTGTGCAGAGCGGGAGGAACGAGTGAGTGAAGCCCACAGGACCAGGCAGGCCTGACGCCCTGTGGGGCACCTCTGACCTGGCCCGTGGTTCTACATGAACACGTCCATTTTTGGGGGCGGGGTCTGTGTGCCCCAGGGGCCAAGCCTGCAGCAGGAGGCACCCATGTCCCTCACTGGGGAGGCTGGAGGAGGTGAGGGGGGG
>NW_006376540.1:0-1197 GCF_000327345.1 Myotis davidii | reverse complement strand
ATTATATACAGCACTGACGTTCTAGAAAACATTCCTCTGATGGCAAGTCCTTTGCCAATGTAGGGCACAGCCATTTTGATACAGGCTGTTTTGTTACAGTCAGTTTGCTGACACACAGCTTTGACATAGTCATTTTGATGCCAGGAACATCTTGATGTGGCTGCCTTGAAGTGGCGGTTTTGATATGGGAACATTCTGACTCTGCCTAAAAACAAACGAATAAACTTTCACTGGAAAAAATTATCATCAAGTAATGTGCATTGACAGAGCTCCTCACCCCCTCCCTGAGCCCCATCTTATCTCCTACCCCCCAGAATAGAAGCCAGACTGCAGAGGTGGAGAGTGAGACCCTTGAAAGGAAAAAAAAAAAAAAAAGATCGTCATCAAGGAGAGAGGAGTCTGGAACAATGGACCCAGCTCAATGGTAAAACCTGAAGAAAGAGAACCACAGTCCTGCTCTTGAACCCACCCTGACTCAGCCCCTCAGCGCATTTCCACAACACTGAGCGAGACTCCAGGAGGTCTGCTGTGAGAGAAACCTTCTTCCCCTTCCAAGAGCTGAGCCCTGACAGGGAATCTCTATTCTTTCTTTTCAACAGAAGGAAAAGAAACAGAAGATGGCGTGTATACCTCCTGCATACATGGGAGATACCCAGGAAAATCGAGTCATTCCAACCAGGCATTTCTTTGACAGGACATGTACCACCGAAGGAAGGACAGGATCATTCAGCAGGGAGATTAAGAAGAGCCATAGCTCTGCACACCCGAACAGGAGGCAGCAACCCAGGCTGCCAAGTGACAGATGTGGGCATGGAGAGATCAGATAGTTGGGTTGATCTAGGGTTGATATTTTGTCATTCAAGTGTGACTAGATAATAGGGAAAGTAAAGTAAGTGGCCTTGGGCTCATTGTTCCATTCGTATTATCAGGGGTCTGTCAGGAATCTATTGTCAAGTGTCCTCTGAGTTGAATGGAGAATATAAACTGACTTCCTCTACCGAAAATTCTTTTTCTCACTGAGAGTGCTTTTTATAAGCAACAATAGAACTAAAGCACTTACTTAGTGCAACAAGTTAAATCATTAATGGTATAATTTCTCCAGTACAAGGTGTTCATATCATTTAAGTTAGTGAATGAAAACATTAAATATTTTTAAAAGATGAATCTGGCCCTGGCCAGTTGCTCAGTGGTTAGAGC
>NW_006376539.1:0-1197 GCF_000327345.1 Myotis davidii | reverse complement strand
GCACGAATTTCATGCACCGGGCCTCTAATATATTCATAAAATCCTAAAAAGTGACTCCACAAAAATTAGTGATAGTCCTATTTTTCAGATGATTCACAGCGGCTCTTCAGATAACTTTTCTAAAACCAAAACACTAGTAATGGGAATGCTATGATTCGTTCATCTTCCAAGCTTCTGCCACTTACCTAACAATGCAGTTGTAGAACTCAGAGGTTTTAAAAATCTAGACAAATAGCCTGGGAAATGAGTAAGGATTCTGCACAAATTTTTTGTCTTCAGTGTGCCTTTACAGGAAGATGGTGAGACACACGGGAAGACTATCATATGACAACAACAGGCAGAAATTGGAGTGATGTTGCTGCAAGCCAAGGAACACCCAAGATTGACAGCCAGCAGAAGGAACTAAGGAAAAGCAAGGAAGAATTCCCCTCTATCGGCTTCACAGTAGGGCCCTACAAACAACTTGTTTTCAGACTTTTAGGTTCTAGAAATATGAGACAATAAATTGCTGTTACTTTAAGCCACCCAGTTTGTGCTACTTTGTTATGGCAGCCCTAGGAAGCTAATACATTTCATCAAAATATATCCATAATTTCAGCCTCTGTATCACAGTTACAAAATTTCAGCATCAATGTTATCAAATCTCATCAGCATCTGTCATCCTTTTAAATATTTCCAACCCTAGCATCTTCGCTCTCAATAGTCATATTATATCATTAGTTCTCTCCACTCCATTTGACTTTCTGTTTTATTAAACACACAACACATAGCCAACAGATATACAAACACATACATGGAGTATACTAATTATACTGTCACACCATCAGGGCACAGATAGCTTGAATTATTAAATATTGTGATTAGTAGAGAGTTCCTCCATTTAACACAGTCACAAATAAATTTGCAAGAATAAGTATAGATTAACATATATGTCATTTTGAACATGACTAGTTAATTCATGGCAGATGCAGAAGTTAGAGCGTCTTGCACAGGGGCATAATCAGGATTGTCATTATAAACTTATCAGACTTTTGGGTTGTAACATCTACTATTAGACACAGTTTATAGCTGATAAAATGCCAGATAAATGTATTATAGCATGTCTGGAAAAAATTGGTTTGCATAATTTTCCCTTATTTGTCTTCATAGAGTGGCTTAAGATACTTTTCTCTGCTTAATAAAAGAAGTTACCAAAAA
>NW_006376538.1:0-1197 GCF_000327345.1 Myotis davidii | reverse complement strand
TCTAAAATCAATAAAAACATATTTTAAAAAAGCGACATAACTAATCAAAACTTTTCAAGGTATTTCTTAAAAAGGCTAAAAAAATTCTTTCAATTGTTAAAGGAACAGTTAATTCCTATGCTATAAAATCTTTTTCCAAAATATTAAAAAAGAAATAGTTTTCTAGTTAATTTTATAAAACTGCATCATCCTGATACCAGAAGCCAATAAAGATTGCAAAATAATTAAAAAGGAGGATAAAATTGTGTGTTCCAAATACTATCTTGCATTGAAAATTAATTAGATCCAAGACTTGCTAATAAAATAGTGGATTTAATGCCAAATAAGTTTGAGGCACACATCCTCTTTAGGAGAATGGCATTGTACTCATCATAGTAAAGAATCCGAGAGATTCTGAAGTCATATGAGAGTATCACTAACTCAACATGTTCCAAAATTGTTCAAACATAAAACCCATTTTACATCACATCTATTAACATTTAAATAACATTTAATGTGCCTCTATTGCCTGGTTCAGGGTAGGTCCTCCTTATTAAGTTTTTCCCCCTCTCTTACTCATTCTTTTTTCTGTCTTTTTAATTCATTTTTTCAATTGCATTTTACACTCACTACTCATTCTTTTTTCTAATGAAGTTTTATGGCTTCAACAGTAGATGGAGTCAATCTTAATTACAACCATTCAGGTCTTTCCTAGATCGAATGTTTACAGAGTTGACTAAAAATGTTATCATTGTTGACAATGTAAAAGTAAAGGTACAACTAACAGAAAGAGGGAGATGAACACAAGTTTGGACATTCGGAGGTAAGAGAGGGAACTCTAAGAACTTTATTTTTTAAAGTGGGAAAACACATGATACTTTTCATGTTTATTAAATAGGAAATGGATGGAAGTATTGATGTGACATTTGAAGAACTCATACTAGTGACCTCGCTGTGTGCAGATAACAGAGGAAGAACAACAAAGGATGAGTGACATTAGTTGCAATCTATCAGAATCAATAGATAGTGCCCCAAATTAATAAATCAAGAAAATGGTATGTGCATATTATTTAAAGATATGGAAGTAACCATCAGAAAAAGTTAACAAACCAAACTGGTTAGAAGTAATTGCTTTTGAGGAATAGAGAAGTTGGGGTAAAGGACTGTTACTTTTCATTTTAAATCTTTTTGTACCATTTGATTTCTTTTAAAACATGG
>NW_006376537.1:0-1197 GCF_000327345.1 Myotis davidii | reverse complement strand
TAAAAAGCAAAATGAGGGAAGAATGACCAAGCTCCCTTACTCAAGGTTTCATCCCTTTTTACCTTTCCAGTGTAATAGAACCGAGGCTAGAGGTATAGATGTGGGTAGAGCAATAGCCATTCCCTCATCTGTGTTTTATTATTCATTGGATGGTTCCCTCCTGCAGCCTACATAGAACATACTGTCCTGGGAACAATGAGTTTGATTTGACATTTCACTGGGGCAAATGGCTCTTCTCATAGCTAATAATATTCTTGGGCCAACAGTGGATCTCCAAGTGATTTCCCTTCTTCCAAGTTCTCATTCATTCAGAATTTGCTGATATAATTTATTCACTCAATGCAAATTGATTGAAGATCATCACCTGCCAAGAATTTCGCAAGGACCTGGAGGTATCTTGATGATCACAGTTGGGGCACTCAAGGAACTTAGCCTGGGAGGAAAGCCAACATTAGCTAGAGGGATGTATAATTTCCAACTGAGCCAGGAAGTAGTTCTCGAAGAGTGTGAGGCCTCTTTCAGCCTGCAGTGTCAGCAAAGCCTTCCCTGAGTAAGAGACACAAGAACCGAGTGGAAAGCTCAGATGGGAAGCTTGGAACTGCGTTGCCCAGATTCCTTCTAGAAAGGGACTGGTTTCCTATGTGTGAAATTTTGAACTCTGTGTCAGGACTTCCAATCTTGACCAACAGCAGGATGTAAGGGCAGAGTGAAGAGGGGAAGAGGGCAGCTGTCAACAGAGAAGACACCAACCAGACACCCCGGGTTATAAGATCATGGCATTGTCTGCCTTTTCTTGGTCTCAGAGAGCTGTCCTAGTTTTTGATCATTGCTTTAATCTGGTTCTACGAGCCAGACACTGGGGTTCTGAATGTTCCTGCAAAAAGTCCCTTTTGCTTAAGTTAGCCAGCATTAGTGTCTGCTGTTTGCACCCATCAAGCTATTTGCATGCCACATTGCTTTCTCCACACTTATAGTTAGGATTATGCGTGCTTATCGCCACAACTAAACTGTCAGTTTCTTGAGTTATTTCTCTTTGAACCCACAGGGCCCAGAGAAGTGACTGACTGACACTCAACAAATGCACAATGAATTTGATTTTGCACATGTTCAAAAAATTAGGTTTGCCAATAATAAATACAAAAGTTCCAGTGGATGTTTAAACACCGAGAAAGAGCTTGATTGGGGGGGGGGGGGGGG
>NW_006376536.1:0-1197 GCF_000327345.1 Myotis davidii | reverse complement strand
TATTAAAATGTGAGGGTCACTGCTGTTACTGAATGCTGCTGTGACCATATACCTGATGCTAACAAACAAATGTAAATATAATGTCTTGCCTTATTTTATTCACAATAGTACAACAATGAATATGAATAGTACAACAATGAATATGAATGAATATGAATATGAAATAATACTACCTAAGATTAGTATTCTATCTCCACACAGGTGTATTAGCAATTTGTGTCTCAAATTAATCCAGAGGAAGAGTAACACTTGTTGAAACATAGGAGAATAGTAATTCCCAAGTGAGCCCAATACAAAAAACAGAGTTGGGAAAGGGAAGCACTGAAAAGAGAATGGCAAGAATTTGATGTGGGTAAGTGGACATAAGATCTAACATAGGGAGGACTTTTCAACAGGTTCAGGATTTTGACAGCAAAATAAAAATAAAAACAAAGACAGGCAAAGTCAGGTTGTAAGGAATGGAGACGTGTTCACCTCAGAAGGGAAAGTGTGATTTGGTTGCACCTTATATCTAAGTTTTAAAGGTTGTGCCCAAGATGGATAGTTGTCTAACAGTATTGGTTTCCTCCTGCTTCCATAATAAAATTTTAGTTGGGTGCATGGCATCCTAGCTAAACTACATTCCCTGGACTCCCTTATGGCTATGTGTGGCTATTTGGTTAAATTCTTGTTAATGAGACATGAGTGAAAATAGCGTGAGCAATTTCAAAATCATATCCTTCAAGGGAAAGGCAAATTTTCCCTCCTTCCTCTCCATCCTGTGCCTGGATTTTAGAGGTGGTAGCAAACCATCTCATACCGTGAGGATGACCGCATCGTTCTAGGGCAGCGAAATGAGATAAGAACTATGACCTCATTACTTAGAACCATAATAATAGCTGTAGACTTATTCCTGCACTATTATGCGAACAGAAATACATTTCAAGTGTGTTTGAGCCACTCTTAATTTGGGTCTCTGTTATAGCTACTGTTAAACTAATATAAGGAAGTAGAACTTCTCACTTGAAGATTGGTAAAAAACAGTTTTCTCTGAAATTTTGCATTTTGAATTTTGAAATATTTGTATTATGAGCATAACAAACATTAGAAAATATCAGTTTTGTGCATGTCTCTGAAAGTCAAATGATATTTTTTCTCACCATGTTGCCAAGAAAACATGGTAAAGTTGATAAAACATGACATTTTTTTAAAATCACA
>NW_006376535.1:0-1197 GCF_000327345.1 Myotis davidii | reverse complement strand
CTCTGAAATCAATTTAAAAAATTATTTTAAAAATGTAGAGAAGAACTGAATCCAGTGACCCAGCATCTGTCTTTCAGTAGAATCATGCTATAATGAGTGGCCTATGTTAATTGTACAGAAGGTGCTATTTCCACACCCTAGATGGCTCCAATACTGGCACTGTTGAGGAAGTCCTATAATACAAGTGTTTTCTCAAGGAGGGAGCAGAAAGTCCCAACATGATATTTCATTTGATTAATTTACTTAAGCCTCACAGAAATCCACTGAAGGAGATAGATGTTATCTCCAATTTGCAAATGAGGAAGCCAGGTTTCCACACAGTAGGAAGGTCCCATGGCTGAAGCAATGTATTTAATAAAAACACTACTCTTTGAATATATAGAAAATGTTTAAAGATCTTAATGAGTTTTCAGCCTTTTACCTTAAAATAATTTCAAAATTACTATACTTATAAGTAGAGTATAAAGAGCTCTCCTATACCCTTCACCACATTTCCCAACCTATAACATTTTACCAGTATATTTCCTAACACCAGCAACAAAGATACTTTCTTGCATAACCACAGTACAATCATCAAGTGATACAGCATTTCTCTTTAATCCACACACCATATTCCAGTAACACTGGTTGTACTGATAATGTCTTTCATAAAATTAGGGTCTCATTTAGGATCTCAAACTACACTTACTTGTCATATCTTTTTAGTCTCCTCTAATTTGGAACAATTTCTCAGTCTGTCTTTCAAAGTTTTATCATGTTAGAGGGTGCAGGTCTGATGTTCCCTCTTGATGAGATTCAAGTTATGCCTTTTGGCAAAGATACCAGAGAAATAATGCTGTAGAAGCATGCCGTGCTGCTTCGTTCTTATTGTGGCATTATTAACTTTTGCCATTTCATTAAGATGGTTCCTGGCAAATTTGTATTTTGTATTTACTACTAAGTAATTACTAAGTATTTTGTAGGCAGACACTTTCAGACTATTTAGATATCCTGTCCTTCATCAAATGTTCACTCTCCAGTTCTACCATCCAGGGATGGTTCTTGCCTGACCCAATTATTACCATGTGATTGCCAAATTGTGATTTTTTTTTCTAACTCCATCCTTCTGTGATTATTAGTTGACATTCACCAACAAGGGCCTTCTCTTCTCCCCATGTGCTTACTTGCTTTGTTTGTTTATTTATTTATATTTATCCC
>NW_006376534.1:0-1196 GCF_000327345.1 Myotis davidii | reverse complement strand
TCAAATGTCCATCAACTGATGAATGGATAAACACAATCTAATGTATCCTTACAGTGGAATATTCAGCAATAAAAGGAATGGCGTACTGATACATGCTACAACACAGGTAACTCTTGAAAACATTAGGTTAAGTAAATTAAGCCAGACACAAAAGGCCAAATATTGTGTGATTCCGTTTATAAAAGGCACCTAGAATAGATAAATTCATAGACAGAAAGGAGACCAGGAGTTATGAAGGGGGTGGATACAGGAGAGAGAAAATGGAGAGTTATTGTCACAAGGGTACAGAATTTCTGTTTGAGATGATGAACATTTTCTGGAAATGAACAGTGGGGAAGGTTTCCCAATATGGTGAATGTACTTAATGTCAATGATCTTTACACTTAAAAATGGTTAAGATGATAAATATTTTGTTATGTATATTTTACCACAATTTCTTTTAAAAAGGCACTGTGAAGTTACTATTAAATTATCTACTAAGCGATGACATCTAAGCTCATGCCCTGGTCCTTTTTGTGCTCTTTCCCCCATAAAACACTTCCTTAGAAGCAGACAGAAATCAGATCCCTGCTTACAGGAACTTCCCTGATCATCGGATCTGGCATTGTGATTTGCCTTCGTGCACATAAGTGAATAGTCCAAGTGAGGCTAAATTCTATCACTCTGTAATCTGAAATTTAAGAATAGAGACACAGAGTCTAGGAAATACTATATTTGAGTCACGTAAAGGATCAGAGAGACGGTTCTGCTATGAGATTCCCACAGAAGCCCCGAGTGTCTGCCTTTCTTCAGTTGTTGAGCTCATCATTCAATTTCTTTGAGCTCCTTCAATATCCTTCTAAGAAATTGCCTTCTTGGCTGAAGTTAGCCAGAGATAGTTTCTGCTCCTTACAAACAAAAGTGCCTTACCTCTAATACAATATACTCTTTCAATTCCTAAGCTTTACCCATGTGGGCAAAGTGATATATGTTTCCTTTGCCTTTCAAATCCTATGGGCTTTGGAGATCAGATATTAAGAATTGTGACAGCAAGGGATACTTATACATTGTTTTTCAAGAGTTCCAAGACAATTCAATACAAGGATTGCAAATAATTTAACTAAATGTGAGTTGAAACAGGAGCTGGAGAGCACATTACAAATTATACACTTTTGAGTTGCTACTAGAAAAGTTAACTGACAACATTTTAACCCAGT
>NW_006376533.1:0-1196 GCF_000327345.1 Myotis davidii | reverse complement strand
TTTTTTTTCATATAAATTCGATAGCCCAAATACAATGGACTGGTCATGAATTTGGTAAATGGAGAATTACAGTATTTGGAGAAAACTCAACTTTTCCCTCAATATTCTGTTTTTCTTTGTTTACTCATTTAAATATGCCTATTTTTATGGATGGTAGGTCAAAATGTGGGCTTAATTGAAATAATATTTCACGTGAGCATGAAGAGAATCTGTGTGTCTAAGAAAACATTAAGGAAAAATATAATGGTATATTTACTGATACGATATCTTAAATTTTCCATTCACTTTTTCCAAAATATTAAAAAAATTTTAGAACTTCATGTGAAGTTTGCTAGTGACAATATTTAGTAATAAGGAAGCCTTTTACTCAAATATAAAGCCTACTCTATTATTTTGTCTGGATGTAATTTCACATTTTTTGCAACAAAAAATTACAGAATTAGAATCATTAAAGATATAAAATGTCTAGGTATTTTGTTTAGGGATAGTAAGGGTGATGGTGGTAGACTTTCAAGATTCACTATATATATTGGGTGGAGCCTGATATAATGTAATTAAATGACCTTGGCATAGTGGTAAATGCACTAAACCAATGGAACATCTCCATTGTTTACAAAAAGGAATATGGTGCCTTGAATCTTCTTTGGTCCCTGGCTCTGCATCTGGGCTGTGCTCTGGCAGCTCTTTGAGAAAAGATTAAGGATTCAAAATTGTTTAATTCTCTCTCTCTCGTCTTTCTGTCTCTCCCTATCACCATAGTATAGATCATTCACATTTCATTATATCATTCTAAAAGCCTTCAGAAACACCATTCCTCATGAAACAACAAAAAGAAAAGTGTCCCGTTTTCAGCAAATATATAAGGTAACACAAAGTAGACCCTGAAGGACCTAGGTCCTAGGTGGTTGCTTAAAGACTGACATTGGTGGTGGCATGGGTATTTTCTCTAAACTATTTTCAAGATACTTATTCCCATTCTTCTAAGACTGAACAAGGGGACTAGACTTGGTGAGTATTTAGATTAAATAAATAGACTTATGTACCCTAATATATATATTAAGCTTTCTTAAGAGACCTTCTAACACAGAAATCAGTGTAGGTTATTAGGGCCAAATCCTAAATAAAGTCACACCACGGGGCTGCATGCCCTCTGGATAGCCTTTCCGCACTCTGAGTCCTTGGATCCCAGGGACTTT
>NW_006376532.1:0-1196 GCF_000327345.1 Myotis davidii | reverse complement strand
AAGAAGTTAACCCTATTTTTTAAATGCAATCTATTCAAAAAGTTGAATGAAAAAAATCACTTTCACAAAGAAAACCCTAGAACCAGATGGTTTCACTGGTGAATTCTACAAAATATTTAAGCAAGATATGATACATCTTATAAACAAACTCTTCTAAAAAGTTGAAGAGGAGGTAATACTTCCCAACTTATTCTATGAGGCTAGCATTACTGTGATACCAAAACCAGGCAAAGACAGTAATGAAGACTGAAAACCAACATCCCCTTTGAGCACAGATGTAAAAATGCTTAACAAAACTTCAGCAAGTTGAGTGTGGCAGTATAAAAAGAGGGTAAGAGCTCAAGACCAAGTGGGGTTTATCCCAGGAGTACATGTTGGAAGAGCAAGGAGGCTGGTGTGGTTAGACTGAGTGAGCTGGGAAAGTAAAATGAGGTCTGAGAAGTAAAGGGAATCAGGCCATGTGTTACAGATCATGTGACTTTACGGGTTCTTATTCCCTAAACTAAATGGGGAATACTAATGATGAGAATTTGAGACCCCTTAATAGGCAGGCAGGGAAGAGCTGGGCAGAGGAGAGTGAATATCACAGAGAAAATTGTCACCCTCATTTTAAGGACTTGGACTTTTAATCTGAGTGAGAAACTTGGGAAAACATTACAGGATTTTGGACACAGGAGTGATAGATCATTTGACTGTGTTTTAACGATGTATTTTGTTGAAAACATATTTTATTAGAGCATGGTTGGACTCAGAGGGGGCCAAATAATAATATGTAAATCAAAGTATTTTGTCAATTATAAACAAGTAAATTATTAATATTTAATCAGTATTGCAATAACTTAGTCACGTTCTTAGTCACAGGGCACCATTTCTGATGAGCTACTCCTCATGTACTTCTTACAAATAAGAGTCTTCTGATAGAATACATTTTGGTGAAGAGGGGTCTAGGAATGTGGGGATCCCTGCTTGGTCATGAGCAATCTTGCAACTGAGTTCACCAAACCCGTTTATTACATGACCCTGAGTTTTATTTTCAAAGCAAAATGTCTTGCTGAATGGTGGGGCCCTAGAATGATACGCTATTCCTTAATGTGCTGTGCTAGGTCCTGACTTGACTGTGATGAAGAAAAACACACTATTTAACATTTTCCCGAAGAGCTGGTCTCCCCTGAACCAGCCACCTGCAGTCCTTGCTC
>NW_006376531.1:0-1196 GCF_000327345.1 Myotis davidii | reverse complement strand
CCGGCGGGGCAATGACCACCAGCCCACATCCCAGTGAAACGTGGCTTCATTAAGGGAGAACTGAGGAATGCAGGCACCCAGAGAAGACAGGGCACTGTCCTAAAGAAGAGCTGTGTGTGCGTGTGTGCACGCATGCGTGTCGGCATGCACATGGGTGTGCTGGTTGACATGGGTGGGAGGTGGGGGTAGAGGATGCTGCCAAGTCCTTAAGACTTCCAAGAATCAGAAGAAGGTAATCTCAAGTAGGAAAAAATATTAGTTTTTTTCTCCTATTAACCTTCTAGTCAAATATAATCATTTGATCCGATATATGGTATAATTAAGGGTTGTAGAGCCATTTCTTTAAAAATATGTAGATATTTTATAAGAATTCAAATTTCCTAACAGTAGCAATTTCCTCCAATGGACACAAAGTCTTATTGCTTTGAGTCCTTAAAATAAATTAAAAGATGCATAAGGAAACAACGTCCAGAGTTATAGAAATGATTAAGGTATGACAATACTTACAATATTATAATTTTTCAAAGAGCACTTGAAAAGGCAACTAAACTATTTTTATTAATGCTTCAGCCATTTGATAAGATTACGTGGCGGGAGGAGGCAAGCAGAATAATTATATCACGAAATAAATGGATATTGTTAAATGTGTCAAAAATACACAGTACAAAAAATACTTGTCATGACTTCTCAATTATCTGTGCGTGTGTCTAGACAGGTGTAATTTTCTCTGCTGAGCTCCGTAACTGCAGGTGTTAACTCAGCAGAGAGCTCTGATGATTTAATGCAGACTTCTGTGGCAGTGAAGTTTCCTCTCCAAGTGCTAATGCTGCCTCTGTTACTGCCTCGGTGCACTGAAGAGGATGCGAAATAACACTGTCAGCTATCAAGTCTCTCTTCAGAAGCGTCTAACATCCTTTGCAAAGGATTCTGAAATCCCTGCTTCCTCGTGCATGGCAGAGTAAGATAATAACATCTACTGTCCTGAAAGCCATTTCTTCCCTCTTCCTGTGGAAGGTGACCTGATCACAAGTCCCAGTCCAATGCCAAATGCTGCCTAATGCTGACGGGCAGATTTACAAACGTTTGATAGGGTCAATGCTTACTTAACTATAAGCAAAATAAAAAAGTCACCAAAAAGACACTGATACGGTGTTTTCTGGAGAGTCACTTAACAATGATAAACACACACACACACA
>NW_006376530.1:0-1196 GCF_000327345.1 Myotis davidii | reverse complement strand
AGCCCCAAAGGGGTCTCAACGCACAGGTTGAGAACCGTTGACCTAGGCAGTAGTGTTGAACTGCCTACTTCAAAACTGGCTGAATAAGAGTAAGTGTTCTTAAGAAATTTTACTAAAGGTAAAGTCAGAGTAAAAGGAATAGTTTCTGAAGGTGACTTAGCAATATATTGGCTTCTAAGTCTAAACCAAGCAAAATGTATATTATAATAAACAACAATAACAAAAATGTGTGATAAAAATGAGCATATACATAAGAATGTCAATGGCAAGAAGAAAAAATGATAATATTTTTGTTTAATATTCTTACCATGATAGTTGGAAAAAATACCTTGTTGATGAATTTGCACCATATTTTGTAGCACTTTTTTGACAATGTCACCACATTTATACAGGGAGGGGCAAAGTAAGTTTATAGCTGTTCATGTGGAAAATGATACAATACCTAATAAATAATAATACAAGAGTAATCTCTTGTATTTACTTACAACTGTAAACTTACTTTTGCTCACCCTATATATATCATGAGAGATACATTTAAGAATTACATTGTATAACATCCTTATCCTCATTAAATTATCAATTACCTCTGTAATAGCCATAACTAAATGAGAAATAACTAAATAACTTGGATTTTCTCATAAATCTGTGTATTTAGCCAAGGAAACAGAACCTTTTTTTGTTGTTGTTGTTAATAGATCGTCCAACATAGTAGTTAAAATAATCAAATCTGTATTTTGCAGTCAACATTATTGATGTAAACTTCACCAACAGGCCAAATTAGGATAATATGTGTTTAACCATTTCTGCTCCTTCCTGGGATTAGAGGTAATACAAAACAAAACATGAAACTATTATATAGGAAGAGTCTGAGCTCATATTATAAAAGGGCAGCTTTATATCTTGACATTTTGTGCAAATCTAGCAGAAAAAGTCTTTGTTCCACAAGTTCCGCGCTTTCTTCCAATGATAGGAATATCTTATATAGAGATTTAAGATGCAATATTATTTATTTCTATCTTAATTAGTTTTCTTTTTTCTGTTAATTCCTTTTCCCTTTGCCTCAATATTTTCCCCACAAGAATATAATGTTTGACTAAATAGATCACAAATACAAGGAACAATAAAAGGGTAGAACACGAAATACAAGATAAATGGCTTACTTCTCCCTATCCTATATAATAAAAGGGTAATATGCA
>NW_006376529.1:0-1196 GCF_000327345.1 Myotis davidii | reverse complement strand
AAAAAAACACCACCTACCACTTCCAACCAGAAAACTTTAATTGAGATGGGAATCAGTCATTTTCTTTACATACAACCCCTTTTTCTATTCAAGTGGTTTTCAACCTGGAGAAAGACTGAGCTTCTAGGGGTGTTTGAAGAAGAGGAGCAGCATTTTTTATTGTGCCTGCAATTATGGGAGGCAGGTGTTTCAGGGGATGGAGTTTGCAGAAGTCCTGGGGATGGTAAACATCCTGCAATTAGAGGCACAGCTCTATGCATAATGCTTTGTTCCATTCAAACACCAAAAGAAATATTGCTTTGTTTCTAGAGGATTCCAGGAGGAATGCAATGATATATCAAATAACATCAATAATTTGCTGTTATCAGTAATTAACATCAAAAATCCAAGATGTCAAATAATATCTTTTTATTTGTCTCCACAAACTTTAATTTTGTTCTTGAGTGGGTAGAATATGCAACATGATATAAAGTGGCTTGGAATACTTTTTTTAAAGAGGAAGAAAAAAATAAAAGATATATAGTGTTGAGAATCTTAAAGCCAAAGATTATACATTCACACTTATCTGTCTGCCAGCTTTTACAGAATGAAATCCTCTATCACCCATCTTTCTCTCTCATGTGATCACTAGAGAGAAACATGAAAATTTCTTCACTTTTCATTATCATTTATATTTGGATTCCCTACTGAAAGAAAATCAAAGTTTTCCCCTAAATGGCATCCACTTATTATTTAAGTAGAAAGTTAACCATTTTTACTGCTAAAATAACATGAATCTATTAGAGAAAGTATTTAATATATGCACTTGCAGAAATTAGGTTATATGCACTTTTTGGTTCAGAACTCCTTGAAAACTTTGATGAATATGCAAAGGTTGTGAGAAGTATGTTGCCTTGTAGGTTGCATTGTGATAAAGCTGAGTAAAGCAAGAATTGTTTACATTTCCTTTAGCCTCAGTGCAATCTCCTTTGTTATTCAAATTAAGCTACTTTCTTTAAATCCTTCAAACTCCTTCAAGTACATTTGTCATCCATATCAGATCTGGTGAACATATGCTTACTGAACATCTGCCACATATCAGAAGACACCTCTCAAATGCAAGAGTTGTTGGTTATAAATAGAAGCACAGTGACATCGCAGTCACAAAGAAACTGATAGGGTAGTATTTTTTAAAATATGTTTTTATTGATTTGAGA
>NW_006376528.1:0-1195 GCF_000327345.1 Myotis davidii | reverse complement strand
GGTGCCTGGAGTTATTCCAGTTCCCCACAGTGTAGTCAAATTTGACCTTTGAAAAAATAGGTTTGTATTGTGTTCAAAGTCTAGCTCCACTAAGCACACACTATTTCCTTCATGTGTGACCTTTTCAGTCTCTGAAATGGGTTATCAGATTATTTAGATAGGGTTTTATTTTTCCAGCATAAAAATGAATAAAAGGTGAGGTGTTAATAAAGAGCATGAGGTTTGGAAGTACAACATCTAGTTTCCGGCCCCATTTCTGGGACTTACCATTTAGGGAGCCTTGGCCAGACTATGAAGCTTTCTAAACCTCAGGTTCCTTATCTGAAGGGTGAGACTAATAATCACATCACTCAGTTTGTTGAGATAATTAAGTGGTATTGGGAAAAGCTTCTATAATATTCTAAATGATACTCAAATGTATGTTTCAGTTTCTCTCCTTGCTTTATCACTGTTGGGATCCAAAATTAGGGTAGTTAAAAAGGTAACATGGCAATAAATATGGGAAATAAAATGCATTGTGCTCCACTGGGCCTCACATATTTACTTATAAGTGCTTTGACTTCTGATAGTTCCTGCTAGCTAATCAATTTGAGAATGCAGAGCTAAACCCATAGAGACTGGTTATTTTGGGTTCCCAGAAGCAATTACAATGTAGTTGGGGGAGGCTTCCTTATACCAACATGAAATTCTCCTGACACCAGCTTGTGTCCTATAATTCACCTCAATTCTGACACTACCTACCCAGACATAGCATCAGATCCCACAGGTTAATCAGTCCTAAATCCAAGTTACCATCTGTGCCTCTGGTTGACCAGCTATAGATTAGAGGTTCCAACGACCCCCTCCTGGGACTCTAGATGCCAGTACTTCTGACTGATTGGCTGTAAGTCATACATTTCCACCACCCCTTCCCCGCTTCTTCTCCAAACCCCCTTCCATCCATTTTGATTACTTTGCTAGAGTGGTTCACCTAAACTCTGAGAATTATTTTAGTTCTAGATCACCAGTTTATTATGAAAGGACATAACTCAGGAACAGCCATATGAAAGAGATGCATAGGGCAAGGTGCGGGGAAAGGGCATGGAGCTTCCATGCCTTCTCCATGTACCCTCAACAGCATTTCTATGCGTTCACCAACCCAGAGGACACCTTTATCACGCTCAACACTTGGGAAATTACAAGGCATTTTGGAAAC
>NW_006376527.1:0-1196 GCF_000327345.1 Myotis davidii | reverse complement strand
TGTGTGTGTGTGTGTGTGAGTGTGTGTGTATCTCCTATTGGTTATGTTTGTATAGAAAACCATGGCTAATAAAGGTAGATATTTAAAATATCAAAAAATTATTTAGTTGACCCTTGAACAAAATAGATTTGAACTTCACAGGTCCACTTTTTTCCCCATAAGTACCTGTACTGTCTCTATCCATGGTTGGAAGTTTGTGGATACAGAGGGCCAACTGTATGCATTGATTGAAGCCATTTTACATAGGGGGCTTGAGTGTCCCGGTATCCATGGGTGGTCCTGGAACCAATCCTCTGCAGATACCCAGGGGCAACTAAGTCTGTGGGGAGTCAAAAGTTACACATGGATATTTCACTGCAAAAGAGTGAGCACCCATAACCCCCATGTTGTTTAGGAGTCAACTGTATATGTTAATCATGAAAAAGTAGATATGTAAAAAATCACTAAACATCCTCTTTCTTACCTCTCTCTAAGTAACCTATGCACTGTACGTACAGTTGACAACAGAACAAAAATAATGTGAGCAGAGAACCTGTGATACTAGTCTCCAAACATGTGTGTGTATGCTGGACATACACACACCCAACCCAACTTTTTTTTTGTATGTAGATGCTACTTAGTGTTATTGGTCATAGTGAGCTCTATGAACACATTTTAATGCAGCTGTATATTTTGGTTAATATAGGAATAGAACTGAGAATGGATCAACAATTGACTTTTAAAAGGATTCAAGGAAAGATAACATCTAAGAGATGATTAGCTGGCTGTGGCTAAGATGTCCAAATAGCTTTTCTATGTAACGTTGACAGTACTCAATGATACCTAATACCGGTTCTAGATGAAGGAATGCTCAACAGGTTCAAAAGGATAGAGAAGTCAAAGAAGCATGGGAACATTTAGCATTACTAAATGTCATAAAAGCAAGATGATAGAATAAAAAATACGCCGACTACATAATCATGGCCTGCTTTGTTTTCATTTCTAAAAAGCTATTGGCTTCTATCTTTGCTTTTAAACAACAATCATGGGATTAAGAGGTACCTAGTAAAGCTGTGTTGTGTTTTCCATTACTTTGCTTTACGATAAGTTTTTATCTAGATATAATCTCTTTATTTTATTCTGAATATAAAGCGAAAAAGATGTTCCCATGTGTCTTTGGTTCCTTGTGTCTGTGTTTAATATTTTCATCTTGTCTA
>NW_006376526.1:0-1195 GCF_000327345.1 Myotis davidii | reverse complement strand
TTACTTTCTAAAGAAAATGTCGAGTTTAAATCACAATTTCTGGAGTACTTCCTTCCTCAGTGCCCTAATTCTGAAACAATAAGTTTAGTAAAATCAATTGTTAGAAACATGCATATTATGGGCTCACAAACAATCAAAACCACACTGACTGCTATTACAATGTGAACTTTTAATCACAAGGGTTATTAATGTAAAATATTTATGCAAGCATAACTTACTTCATACACTGGAATAAATGGCAGAAAAGTGGTGAATTAATACAATTTTTACAAACTTAATTATATAGTACCATGGGGAGCTGCTACCATTAATTCTAGGAGTCTTTTTACAAAATGAAAAATATATTTATAAAGTAAATGAATACTTACTTCTTGCATAATATGAATTTTCTTCAAACAATTTCACTCACTGTACACATTTAATGAGCACTAATAGGCAAGTGCCATGCTAGATAGAGTGGGATTCGAGATGAAGGCACAGCCAAGGCCAGAATCCTCCAGAACCAGAAATGTCTGGGGAGTCATGTTCTATTGAGAGTTCTGCTCCAAAACCCATGCTGAAGGGGAAAGGCCTTAGGAGGGTGCCCTGCTGGTGACCGCTGTTTAATCAGTTCCATTCATTTCTTTTGTCCTTATCCTTTTCTCTTTGTCCTTATTCTCTTTCTCCACATTAATGGCCACAAAATGCACATAAGCACGCCTAAAAAGATTATCCTTCTACACCCAACACTACATGCCTACCATTGTCATGTCTGATTCCTTTTAAAGAGAAGCGAAGCTGGCAGCCAATGGACACATTTAGGAAGAATAAAGCGCACTAAGTGTCTCTAGGGAATTTGAGTTAAAGTTACAAATCATAACTGAATTTTCACTTTGCAACAAAGACTTAAAAATGACAACAGGCCCGACCAGTGTGGCTCAATGGATTGAGCATCATCGCATGTACCAAGAGGTCACGGGGGCAGGCAGGAAGCAGCCAATAGATGTTTCTCTCATAAATGTTTCTCTCTCCCTCTCCTTTCCTCCCTCTAAAAATCAATGAGAACATATTACCAACAACAAAAGTGACAACAGGCTTTTCCTCCTTAGAATCAAAGGAGTCTGTGCTTGAGTTTTTGTCTTGAAAACTAGTTGAGCCCATTCATGATCATGTGAGAGGACAGCGTATGTCTTCAATACTGGAGCCTCTAAATCAG
>NW_006376525.1:0-1196 GCF_000327345.1 Myotis davidii | reverse complement strand
ACTCTCTCTAAAAATCAATGGAAAAATACCTGGAGGTGAGGATTAACAAAACAACACAAAACAGCAAAACCCTCCAGTTCCGTAGGTTTAGATGGAAATGGTGAGAGTCTGATCCAGACTGCTGAGGGCTTTCAAACAAGCTCTCCCGAGTGATGGGGCGGAGCAGTCACCAGAATGCCGACTTCTGTGATGTCTAAAGGGCCATGCTTTTAGATCAGGTTTCCAAAATTCCTTTCCCTTGCATGGGGTCACCGTAATTTTAATAGCCTGTGTTTTCAGTACCATTATTTTAGTTTTCATTCATATCAGTTTTAACTTTATTCTTGGTTTCTATTTAGCCTTGTGATAGATTGTCTCTGAAGGCTTGGTTCTGTCCGAGCTACTCTCTCCCATTCCCACTTGGAAATTGACATATCGGCGTGGTTAAGAAGGACATCTGTGGTCCTATAAACTCTGGAATCGTTCACATCCGGCTCTGCTCTGTCACCAGGCTGTTTGTCAGGAGAGAAACGTGTCTTATGACCCTTAGTGACGTGATCGACCTTCATTTTCACTTAACCAAAGGCACAGTGAGCTCTCTGAACTAGAGTAACGTTGGTTCATTCAGAGTGCATGTCCGTGGCCTATGATAGGGGCCCAGTACCTGGGGAGGCCACCCAGAGAGAAGAGAGAATGGTAACACGGGGTGTGCCCATTTGTTTAGTATGCGTTATAAATAAGTTACTGCCCTAGTGGGTTCCTGTTTGTAAACATGCTACATCTCTGCCCACACTACATGGTCACGTAGGGATCACATGGTAACATGTACATTCGGTTACTTCACTTTGTAACACAGTGGTTGGGCAGTGTTTCCAATGAGGAACAGTGAATCTGTTTTCATTGAAAGCTACACGTAAATGGAAGTTAGACTAGACTTGTGTAATTAATGATATTTCTGAGTGGCCAATCTACATATACATCTACATTAGTGATATTTTCAATCATAAAAATACCTCAAGACAATGACTTTACTCACATGTAAATTTATGTACAGTAGAAACTCATTTAGAGGACACACACCTACACATAAACATGGAGATATGAATATATGCATTTATTCTTGATAATATTGTGTGTATATTTTCCTGAGAGGGGAAAAACTATTGCTTCAGGGGGAAATACTCCCAGGTGCAAAATTATTTTGCAATCTAAGTTTA
>NW_006376524.1:0-1196 GCF_000327345.1 Myotis davidii | reverse complement strand
CTAAAATAGTCCTATCATGAATGATTTTTTTTTGTTTATTAAGAAATCCCTTTCATATTATTTCTGGAAGTGGTTATGCAATAGATTACTTTGCCAGATAATTCCATATTTATTAATTCAATCACAAATATTTTCTTAATTCTAAGCAAAGGTTGGCAGAAACAGGGTTAATTCCTGGATGGGTGTGGTACAGACCCCAATGGATAAAGGAGACAGCAATGAAAGGAATCTCAGTGACACTTCTCCAGGCTAGTTCAGATAACACTCACCTGATGTTTCATAATGGGCTTTTCAAATATCCCACATGAATTTCCTCAGAAGCTGTTAGAGATATATTCATTTGAATTTATAGTGGTCAATTTCCATTTTTAAAATATAAATGGTGAAAGCAGTTTTTAGGTTGCACTTACTTATCATGGGGTGAACTTTAACAAATATCCTTAAGAATTCACCCACTGTCATTCATTTATCCAAAGACCACATTGTCATTTTTGTTAAGTTTATAATTTTATCATCATTTGGATTGATGAGGGCCCCTCTTGAGCTTGTATTTTAGCTATCATGTTATACTTCAACAAATGCTTAATTGCACATCAAATTTGTTTTGAGAAATTCTTTTAAGCATCTAGTTGCATGATGATGCCTATGCCAGTATGTAAACTAATAAATTGAAGGTAAAGTCATTTCTGTAGCCTGATGTGCAAGCAATAGTTTACACTTGATTTTATTAGATAAAAAGTACCTTTGTGTTTCATAATCTACAGTGATACTAAAGTGGTCTTCAGTTAACCACAAGGTCTTGTGAGGCAAAAAACAATAAACTTCACATTCGTATTTTAATGCATAGACAATGTTAAGTGTAAAACAGACTATGAGTCAAGCGTCTACAAATGTATCTTAAGTCAGAGGCTCAACTAGGAAGCACTCATCCTTAGATATTAAACCTTGAGTAGGAGTCTAGTTCACATTGGAAAAGTTGCTTGTGTATAGTTACATGGACTTCTGTATTTCTCTGTTGATTGCTGATAGATATGGATATAGATATAAACATAGATACAGATACATATAAAAGAGTTTTTTTAAATGTCCTATATTCTGGGTTTACATGAATCATCTTACCAGTTAAAAATCCTTAGCTCTGGTGCAAACCAGTGTTGGGTTATTGAGTGGGCATCAGTGCTCCCATGGTCCCTAAC
>NW_006376523.1:0-1196 GCF_000327345.1 Myotis davidii | reverse complement strand
GTGGCATTAGGAAGGTTGAGAACCACTGAAGCACATGAGTGTATTCTTGTTTACCAGCTCAGAAGCTCTGTGAATCCTGTACCTTTGGGATTTTTATGGAGATTTCATTTTTAACTCGATCTTTAACCCACCATCCCTTTCTGGAATATGGGAGGTGGAGCTGAATGTTCTAAGCTTCTAATTACAGTTTGGTCTTTCTGCAGCTACCTAGGAGCCCACCTAGAGTCCCCTCATTAGAACAAACACTCATATCACCCAGGAAATCCCAAGGGATTTAGGAGTTCTTTGTCAAAGACCAAATATTAGGACGAAAGATGCTCCTAAGTGCTTTTAATCACTTAGGGTTTTGGGAGCTCTGTGGCTGGAACTGAGGGCAGTTCCTATTATTTCGCACCAACTAAGGTTGATTATGTGCATACCTTGTGACACAGTAATTTGAGGCTTATCTAAAATATACTATCAAGTCTCTTGCACTAGGTTACATGTATAAAAATATTCATAGTAATGGTGTTCATAATAGCAAATAATTGGAAGCAATCAATAATGTTGGCCACCACTTAAATGGATAAATAAATTATGATTCATTTTCATTGTATTGAAGTGAAAGTGAATAAATGATGTTTATAGATAACATTATGCAAGAATCTTTCAAACATAATGATGAGAGAAAAACAAAACAATCATAAAAAAAAGAATCACTCATTTGTGACAACCACCAATTTTTCTTTACACTGTGGATACTCTTCACTTCCTTTTTCTTGACTAATTGACCTGGTAGAACCTCCAGTACAATGTTGAATAGAAGTCATAAGAATTGATATCCTTGTCGTATTCCTGATCTTAGTGGGAAAGTTTTCAGTCTTTGGTAATGTTGTGTTTCATTTTCATTCATCTAAAAGTATTTTCTAATTTCCCTTGTAATTTCTTATTTGGTCCATTTATTAATGAGTATATTGTTAAATTTCCACTAATTGTTATCTTTTTGCTATTGATTTCTAGCTTCACTCCATTGTGATCCAAAAAGATACTTTGTATGATTTCAATCTTTAAATTTATTGAGACTTGTTTTGTGACACAGTATATGGTCTATTCTGGAGAATAGTCCATGAGCACTTGAGATGAATGTGTATTCTGCTGTTGTTGGCTGATATATTCCATAGATGTCTGGTAGACCTAGTCTTCTTTTTAAATGAAAA
>NW_006376522.1:0-1195 GCF_000327345.1 Myotis davidii | reverse complement strand
CCGCTCACATCTAACCAGCCAGAACGCATCACAAGACCAGAAATACAATCCTACCATGTTGCAGAAACGGGTGAGACAGAAAACTATAGTGAATTGCATTCATGACCACAATTATTTATATTTTCCCCACCAGAGTGTACAACATCTGAGAAAAAATAACCTTAAGTGTTTTGTTGTTTTCATTATCCCCAGTTCCTGGAATATAGGCCTCCAGTATAACAGGCACTCTAGAAATAGCTCTTGAATGAATGCATAGCGTCTCTTCTATTAACCTTTCCTGAATTTCTAAGTCTAAAATATCTAGATTTTCCTCACTGAAGATCTTCCTCCACCCACTGCTGAGAGTTTTCTGAAAAAGAGCAAAGATATTCTTCTTTCATATTCAATTTGATCTGCCATCTAGAATTAGAGTAAATTCTGTTAAGCAAATTCTCTGTCCTGATTTAAACATAGATTGTTAACCGCTTGTGTTTACAAAATTCAGTGGAGGGGAGCGAGCCCAGTAATCTGTTTAGGCTCTAAACAGAAGCAGGAGAGCAACCTAGAAATAAATGGGCGGGGTCACTTTTCAGTTAGCTAAACCAACAGACTCATGGCCGGGGTTATAATGGGGGGAAATGGGAAGCGCTATGAACCCCCATCTCTACAGCCTCCCCACCTCATATGGACAGAACGTCTATTTTTACTCTGAAAGGATCTGAGAGTCAGAGCTTTAAAAACTAACAATGAGGACTGCCCCACAACTGCCCCTTGGGGACCCTCTTCCTTACCTCCACTGCTGAAAATACCATTACAGAGTTAGCTCTGCTGGCGGGGATGAGGGACAGACACGGAGTAGAGACACTCGTTAAAAGCATTAAATAACACCATTTTTTAAAGCAGCTTTCTGCACTTCTGTGTCTTACCGGTTGGATGGAGGTGGGCTGGACAGCTCCATAAAGTAGCCATAGTGGGAAGTTCAGAGGAATAAAGAAACAGCCAGAATAAAAATCTTTGATTGTGTATTATTTCAGAGTAAACTGAGAAGGAGGGCTCAAGGGTTCTGCTAAAACACCAATTTTAAATACAGTATGTCTGTATTAGACACTAAATTCTCAAAGTGATATACACGTATTTGTTTATTAGTGTTTTTATTTTCCTTTAAGAATCAAGGACTTTTTCCAATGACATGTCTGTGATTTGCTATCCCGTTTCA
>NW_006376521.1:0-1196 GCF_000327345.1 Myotis davidii | reverse complement strand
TCAGTTCTGGTACCTGGATCATTTGTATAGATTATATAGTATACCTTGGAATCATATAAATTGAGAGCCAAAAGCACTAGCAAAGCTTTTTTTTCCCCATTGAAGTTAACATACTATAAGTTAATATATTACAACCATTTTTAACAATTTTTAAAAATAATTCACAATAGTGTGATTTACTAAGTGCTCATGGTACAATATATCAGCACAGAAAAGGTTACTGTTCACTATGCATTTCTGAGCATACAAATGATCATATTAATGGGAACATTGTGAGGCTGTATAAAATGATAAGCTTCATCTCGTAAGATTCACTAGAAAATTCAGATGCCACTGTCACTTTGTGATTATGTCACCTTGTAACCACATACATTCTATTCATTTTATTAAAACTGAGATGGATCCTTCAATACAGTGATGCTCAGTTGTTGACACTTATAATTCTTTTGAAATAATTATTTCTCCAAACTTTTACAAAGACTCAAACTGGTGTTTAATTTTATTAAGCTAAGACTGGTTTCATTTTACTAACTTCTCCCTCAATTCATTTAGCAGATAGCAATCAGAGCACTGAAAACAAAAACATCAGGAGAAAAACAATGAAAAAAATGGTGAGCATCTACCACCCAAACCTAATTTATTTCATGTTGATCATAGCAAGAAGCAGAAATTTAGTATTTCCCCATAAAATGGGTAGTTGAGCTATTGAAAAATAAAGAGAACTAGGGAGTAGACTCAGTGACTGCTTAACTGAGGCAATTTAAATTAAGTCAGACTGGAGAGAAAAGGATAGTTTTTGCCTGGTCCCATGACTCACACACCCATGCAGTCAGAGGTTTGCTTCACATCCTCAGCACTGATCCAGACTGTGAAATTGTGAAGTTGAAAATCTTTAGAGTTGAAGCAGATAACTAAATGGACTTGAACTCTAAGTTCTATATGGATGAGTTGACGGTTAAGGTGTTCCCAAACCAAAATTATATGATTCTAAGTAGAATCTATTGTGAATGATATATATCACAGACAATTAATTGAAAACTTATGGGATCACCTGCCATTTTTCAAAATGAATTGTTCAGTTGGGCTAGATTCATGCCATCAACATAGTGTTATAAGCTGTGGGTACAGTGCCATTTTAAGATTCCGTATTTTGAGATTCTCTCTTTGTTTTTAGCCTTTGCCATTTTAATTATGAT
>NW_006376520.1:0-1195 GCF_000327345.1 Myotis davidii | reverse complement strand
CCCCCCCCCCCCCCACCCCAGCATCTCTTAAAATCCAATGGAACTTGCAATTTGAAGATCAGCCGGGGAAAGGTCCTAAGGTGTTCTCACACATATAGAAACACAAACAAAAATTGGTGTCTTCTTTTTGGGTGTAGTCTTTTGGGAAATTTATTGAAGCTTATTCTTAGGTGTCTTGATCATGAGTGTGATAATCATAAGGACTGTTTACAGTTATTTTGATATTCTTCTTTCCAGGCACATGGTAGGATTGGACTTCCCTAAACCCTTGAAGTTAGGCATGGCCATGTGACTTGATTTGGTCAAAATGTGGGCAGAAGTCTCTAAGATCTAATGCATTAATTATTTCATTCACTTCTTCCTGTCATAACAGTTCCAGATGGTGGGTGGAGTCTTTGTCAGACTATATTCTTTGGCGAAGATCACATGGAGCAGAGCCTGCTAGTTGCCTCCCCACCAGCTGATGAATAATGGACATGTCATATAAGAGAGAAATAATTATTTATTTTTTTCTAGCCATGAAATTGTGGGGTTGTTTCTTATTGTAGCATAATTCAGCTTATTGTGACTGATAACAGAATTTGCTACCAAGAGTTGAGTACTAACATAGCAAGAAAATTATAATTTGTTATTGGAATGAAGAACAAGTTGTAGTCAGTTGAAAAAATTGTTATACAGTCTGGAAAGATGACAACCCATATTATGCAGTGGCAAAAAATTTGGTTAAACTGTTGCCTGCAGTAACTTGGAAGGCCTAATGAATTTGTAGCTCTAGAGAAAGAGATAGGAAAACAGAATATTAATGATATATGTTGGTTTCTGTTGGCTGCATTTGACAAGGTATTATGAGAGACAAGATCAGAAGAGAATTAGCTGGACTCCAAGCAGGAGTTAATGGGAAGTTTGAGGCATTGAAATTTTGGGAAGGCTGACTGATTTTAGATTCTAAACAGCAGAAAATAAATTCAAGAGAGCCTTATGGTAATAAAAAAAAAGTTAAATCTGAGTCTTGCAGCAAAGGACATGACCTCCCTACCTACTGTTAAAAACCATTCAACTGATTATATTTCCTTGGCTATCACACCATCATTACCCTCTGCGAGGACTAAGGTGCATCAATAAGATGTCTTAAAGGTAACTGTGGGTGTGACTGTGCCAGGTAGAGCTTTCTGGAATCAAAGAGATAAGAGCAGTG
>NW_006376519.1:0-1195 GCF_000327345.1 Myotis davidii | reverse complement strand
CCTTAGATATGAAAGCATTCCCCCCTTACAAAAGCTAAACTAAAATAAACGTTGTGTACACTTGTATAAATAAAAAAATCAAAACCAGACTTTAAATTCCGTTTCCTTAAAATTATATCAGACTCAATTGTCTGCCCCCATCATTTTTATTATTTTATTTTCTCTTACTTTATTTTTGCTGTCTCTTCTGACAAACAGATAATGGAAAAAGGAAGAAAGGGAGGAGAAAAGATGCCAGCCTGCGCTTACTGAGCACAGAAGTAGAACCAAAATAACTTCAGCTATTGTATTCTTCGTAGTCAAAGGCCCTTTCCACCTCCACCAAAGGAGACTGAGTTTTAGACCAGGAGCAATTGGTCTGTTTGCTTTAGAAAATGATCTTGCTTTAGCTAAAGGGGACTATGTGTGTGTGTGTGTGAGGGTGGCAGGGGACCATCTATTCCAGATGTTCTTGGACAGAATTACAGAGTTTGGGTTAAATGAGCCTAGGAATCCACCCAGCACTCTTCTGCATTTAACATACTAAACAAAGAGAAAGAAAACGCAGGTAACTTTTGATAGCTTTACGCGCCTTCAGTTTGCCCGTGGTTTTCCTCCGAGCTCTCGAGTTATTTTTAAACCCTAGAAAATATCAAAGTACTGACACATTTTTTCAGGACAGGTGAGGCTTTAATCTTTTATAACCTGCCAGTGAATCTACTTGAAACATAGTTTTTATTACAGGTTGGTTGTGTTTTGTGATGCTAGCCTATAAAAGTGTTCATGACATGGTAAATCTTTTTTTTTTTTTTTTTTTGAGAATGGGAGGGCAGGCATGCTCCTTTTCTAAACATGAATATTGTAACCCTTAATATACCACTTTATACCTGGGAAACTACCAATTCTAAAGCAATCTCTGTGTCAAGAGGCACCAAATTACCATGATAGGCTAAACCAACCCTGAGAGTTGTGGAAATATGAAAACACCACCCCTCTCTTCAAACTGTGGGGCTTGTTCACAATGCTCTGAGAACTGAGCTAGAAAAACAACCACAATATGTAATAATTTTTCAATAATTAAATGATAATCTAAGATGTATCACCAAATAAATAATTGTAATTACTTGGACGATATTCAACCAATTTATCTTTGAAGATACTTCCTTTTTAAAATTCTGAACACACTGTTTTTTTCACATGTTTTTTTAAATTACAG
>NW_006376518.1:0-1195 GCF_000327345.1 Myotis davidii | reverse complement strand
CACAAAGAGGGTCTTTGTGCATGATTACTTTAAATTAGAAACAGACCTAAGGGCCATCAACTGATGGTACATCTATAGAATGGACAACTACTTAATAATAAAAGGAAAAAACTGATTAAAGTAACCACCTAGTTGGATCTCAAAACAGTGCAATGAGACAGAAGCCAGACTCACAAAGGCTTCCAGTGTATGATTCCACACATGATTATCCCATTCTGGACAGGGAAAAAACATGGCATAAATCACACCAGTGCCTTCACAGTGGTTGTCAGAGGCCGGAAGAGGGGCTGGAGCTGTCTGTAAGGGGTACAATGGAAGTTATCAAACTGGATAAAATATTCCGTGTTGGTTGTGGTGGTTATAAGACAGTAGGTGTTTGTCAAAACTCACCAAACTGTCCACCTAAAAACAGTGATAATTTTCTCTAAGACTTTTATGGTATAATAAACCTGACTAAAAAAGTAAGCTTCCAACTTATTATTTAATCATTTTTAGTTGAAAATTTGTACTTATTATTCTTCCTTCTTCTTCCTTAAATAAACTTTTTTAAGATTTTAATTTATAATCTCTTGTTCCGTAAATTCAATCTCCTTTCTTAAACCTGTTTTGTTTATGGTTTAATAATATTAATCTCTCTTTCCCCTGCTATGATAACTCACTATGCTGATTTTCTTTCTGTCTCTCTTAATTCACATTTCTGGTAGCTCAATTACAAATTATTTTTAAGTATGTTCATATTTTATCTTGTTAAGTTTCATACATTAGTAAATAAATATTATGTATTTGATAGATATCAATAGAGCAGATTTTAAGGCTTGAGATTAGGAACTTTGCAAATCAAGTTTTTAAACAATATTTAACACAACGTAACAGATTTTTCTTCACATGCAGAGATACTTTAACTGCTTTGAAGTTTGAAAGATTGGATTTGTCAGAAGATACACACAGAAAAGTATATGTACATGTACATATATACACATGTGAGCATGTGTGTAATCTAAGTGACTAAGATAAAATTTTAGATGAAACTGGACAGGGGACTTAAGTTGCTAGGTATTAATTCTTTCCTACAAAATTGTGTTCAGGTTGACTCTCCAACTTCCTAACAGTTTGTTCATTGAAAAAACATTTAACAGCTTTATGTCTTACTTTCCTTATCTATAAAATCCTATCTAATAAGGAGGGAATATGCTAA
>NW_006376517.1:0-1195 GCF_000327345.1 Myotis davidii | reverse complement strand
TTCAAAAGTTACTTTATGTTCACAAAATGTCCAAGATATAAAAAGTCTTTTTGTTGTTGTTCTGTTAAGTCACATACAGAAAGCACAACCCCCAGCTTTAAATATCTAGTAATAACTTGACTACTTATAGGAAAATTTGTACAGCAGGTCCTAGAATAATGTGGTTTCATTCAATATCATTCCATTATACATTGATGAGAAAAATAACCAATTCCTGGTTGGGGCCACTATTTGTGTGGAGTTTGCATGTTCTCCCCACGTCTGTGTGGGTTTCCTTTGGCTCCTTTGGTTTCCTCCCACCGCAGATACATGCATGTTAGGTGAGCTGGTATGTCTACACTTTCCCAGTCTGAGTGGGTGTGGGTATGGATGTGAATGGCCCTGAGTGGGAAGGGTGAACTCTCCAGGGTGGGTGCCCGCCTTGCACTCTGAGCTGCTGGGATAGGCTCCAGCTGCCTGGGACCCTGAACTGGAATAAGCGTATTGGAAAAGAATTCTCTTACTTATTTTAATTCATCTTCCTTAAATATATATACAGTTCACATTTAGTTCAGTGTTTAATATTTAAAATGTTTTGAGTTTTTATTTCGAAGTTTGATGATGTTTTTGTGACCAGAAATATCTTGTAGGAACTTCACTCATATATGTCAGTTAGACTATGGCAAAATTGGTTTTGTTATATGTCTTCTCTCTCTTGAAGTCATAGTTTCAAAGAACTCATCCACTCTATTAAATGAGGACTTACTGTACTGGTTCAGCCTGCATATTAATAAGTAACTTTTGTTGGTTCATGTTTCTTTAGAGCCCAGAAGTTAAACTGAGTTTTCTTTCCATCTCTCTCATTCTGAAGTAGTTTTGTTTAACCTGATCTTTTCATTCATATCAATTATCTTCTGAACAAAATATGTCAGTTATCTTTGATGATACTTAAAAGGTTGTTTCAGTTCCAAGTAAGTTCACTGGTTTTTCATGCTTCCAAGGACATTTAGTTAATTGTATTTAAGCTCTAGTTTTCTTATTTCTTCTTTTCTACGGTCCAAACAACAACTAGACTTAGCAAATCCACAGAACATTTTATAGTCTGTCACATCTAGAATCTAAAAAATAGCCCTAGCTGGTTCTTCTCAGTAGAGTGTCGGCCCAAGGATTGAAGGGTTGCGGATTCAATTCCAGTCAAGGGCATGTACCTTGATTG
>NW_006376516.1:0-1195 GCF_000327345.1 Myotis davidii | reverse complement strand
CCTGGCAGTGAGAAAAGGCGGTGAGTGCCTCCCAGGCTCAGACTCAGCCCTTTGTGAAATCAGCCATGGGGTTTCACTCAGAATGGATTTCTGCACTTGTGATGGTCCTTTCATGCTGTTGGTAGATAGGGTCCCTCCTCAGGTGATCTTAATACCTGGCAGGTTGGGGTAAGGAAGGGAAGAAGAATGTCAAATGAGCTGAGTACTTGTGTCTTCAAGGCAGGCGGCCAGGAGGACACCATGCTTTCCCATAGGACAACTATCACCTATTTCTGAAGTAGCCATCTCCAAACTATCACTTGAAGACAGTGTTTTTGAATAGATACCCATGTATTTTTCCTTTGGTTGATATGTAATTATACTGCTGTATATCCATATAGTACATAGTTACATAGTTATGTACGTATTTAAAAACAAAAGGCAATGAGGATAAAAAGGCAATATTTTAAAATAATAACAGCTAACAGTTATATGGTGTTTATCATATGCTAGGCATTGGTCTAAGTGTTTTTCACACAGTGACTCATTTACTGTCTTGCTAAAAGCCAGGACTTCATGTTCCCATTAGCGAATCTCTCAAGGCACAGTTCATCATTAACAATAGCGAGTCTGATCCCACATTTCAACTATGTCCTTGAGCACTTCAGATTCTTTTGGCTGGAATGATGAGTATTCTGGATACTTTTGGCTAGAAGGTTATTACTGTCAGATATGACCAGACTGGCATGACTTGAGTGAGTTCAGTGCCAGCTGCGACATGTTTATTTGCTCATATTTTCTATCAGCAGTTTCTTTGCAGAAATTTTTTAAAAGCCTCTTTTCCAGTTTGTGAGGGATAACTTAGTTGAAACCTTAGTAATACCGTGGACAAGACCATTTAGTTGGGGGAGCAGGTACCCAGTTATGGGTCACAATCTAGCAAAGCTGATGGGTATGTGAGAGCATCCATGTTCACGGAGAAAATTGACAAACCTACCACTTGAGGGCGCCAGAGTCAGTCTGTATGGCAAATACTAGCAACGCTTGATTTCTTCAGCTCTAGATGAAAAAACATGAAAGAATTTCTAATTTCCCTCCTACGTGCTGACTGGCTGTTCTGAAAGCCCCTCAGCCTTGCATGCATTATTGTGGCAAGTGCTCACCTGGGAGGGCGGATCTGGGAACGGGTCTGTAAATTGTTAGCCATCTGTGCAGT
>NW_006376515.1:0-1195 GCF_000327345.1 Myotis davidii | reverse complement strand
ACCCTCCACCACTGAAAAGTTTATGACTCGCTTTATTGCAATGCTCACTTTCTGGAACCAAATCTGCAACATCCAAGGTACGCCTTTATATGTTTGAGGGGAAGGGAGATATGATGAGAAGAGATACAAGGGAGATAAATCTGGAAGATTAGTAGAAACCATACTGTGAAAGGGCTTATTAGAAAATACCACTAAAAAGCTGCTTTTGACTCTATCAGTACATATAATGTTTAGACACTAAAAATGGTTATGAGCGCTTTTGGTCATTCTCAAGCACAATGGTAGAGATAATAGTATAGAGAAAGCTCAGTAACAAAAAGCAATCCAATTAAAAAATGAGCAAAGAATTTGAGCAGACATTTATCATCCAAAGATGATAATACAAATGGCCAAGAGGAATATGAAAAGATGCTCAACACAACTTACCATTGCAGAAATCAAAACCACAATGAAATATCATCTCACATCCATTAGGAGGGGGAAAAACCCCACAGAGAAAATAACAAGTGTTAGCAAGAACATAGAGAAACTGAAACCCTTTTGCACTGTTGATGGTAATGTAAACTGGTGCAGAGACTATGGAAAACTGATGGGTCCTCCACCTCTGGTAACCACAAATCTAATCTTTTTTCTTATTCTTAGCTGCTACATATAAATAAGATCATACAGTATTTGTTTTAGGCTGTCTTATTTCACTTATCCATTCATCCATACATCAATGGACACTTAGGTTGATTCCATGTCAGAATTATTTCGAGAGTTAAGCACATTCAAAAAGCACATTCACTAGAACGTGAGAATTAGAATGAATCCTTAAAGATTGAAATGATAAAAATTTCCTCTTAATAGCTGATGGCATCAAACACTTTATTCAGAAAAAAACCTGTTATTATTATAACTTATTTTTCTTCTACACAAGAATCTTCCCTTCTTCCTTGCCTCCACACACACGTAAACTATGTCTGGCACATTCATTATAACTTTCATATACTCTAAGTGAGTACCTTTAGGTGATCTAACATCAACCCCTTTAACTTACAATTAACATAAAACTTTAAGTAAATTCCTTATGCATACAGATCTTACATAAATATAACGCTAAATAAACTAAAAACACAAAACTTCCAAACAAAATCTAATAAGAACATTGAAAAGAATGGATAGACGGGTTAGTGTGACTCAGTAGTTGAGCATC
>NW_006376514.1:0-1195 GCF_000327345.1 Myotis davidii | reverse complement strand
TTTTTTTCTAGTGGAAACCAAGAAAGTACTTCCTTTCAAGATACAAACCTTCTAGAATAAGGCAAAGATGCTGAATGATACTGTAGAAGTAAGGAGAGCACAGGGGCAGCCCAGAATTAATAATAATGGTGTTCCTTCCCCAGAGTAATAGATGGCTGTAACTGTTTTTCATATATGCCAGTTACAACAGCATAAAGTCCAAAGTAGCCTGTGAAATGTTTTCTTCCTTGAAATCAATGGAATCATGGATACAGATCCAGAAAAATCACGTAATCTGTTATCTCCCAGCTTTTATAACAGACTCGTCAGTGGACATGAAAAAGTGTTCCATGATCAAAGGTTCTGGCGACCTGAAAGCCGCGGGGAGCACCCTCTGCCCCTAACCATTCGCCTCCTGGACTCTCAATGCACTTCTGTATGTTAAGGCTTTGAGTCAAGTCCCGAGTCTGTGTGTCTTTGTTCCCACAGCATTTCCTACACTTACTTGATCACAGAAAGATTTTCCTTTGAACACTTTAAGGAACCAGGGCTCTCACTGATAGCGGAGGCAACACCGATCTCTAACCCTTTCATTTTAAAGATGAAGGTGGAGTCAGAGGCAAAGGAAAGTGGTAGATGATCTCTCCTCCATTCTTATTTCCAATTGTTCAAACATCTACAGACAAATTAAGTATATTACAGGAGAAAAGCCCGGCTTCACTTTATTTCTATATTGCCAGTATTAGGCACAGTGCTGGGTGCATAAATGCGTATCAAGTGACTTTGGAATGAATAGCAAGTCATGACCCCAAGCGTCATAATTATACAAGGTTACACATCCCGAGTCGCTGCCTTGGCTGTCAGCATGCCTCAGGCTGAGATCACATAAGTGGTGTGCTGGCCTCCACCTTCTCAATGACGAGGAGGTCATAGGAGGAACCACAGTCCTTTCATTTCAACCCTCAAACATGGCCAGGACTCCTAAAGATGAAACCACAAGCCTGCAGGTTATCACAGCCTTAGTAAACATTAAGGATCTCATTAGGGATCACATCTTTTAAAATACGTATTTCTCAATAATTATTTAAAAGCATTCAAACATTTATTCCAACTATCTCCATTTGAGATTCCTACAAATAATTTAATTACGCTTAAGCCCACATGTGCATGTGCGTGCTTGCACGCACAAGCGTGCACACACACACACACACACACA
>NW_006376513.1:0-1195 GCF_000327345.1 Myotis davidii | reverse complement strand
GTTTGTTTGGTTGTTTCCAGTCACTTGTTATAACAACTATGTTCTAAAGGAGTACCTTTTACATGTGTCATTTTGCATGTGTGCACATGTATCTAAGGGGATATGCATATGTAATTTTGATAAATATTGCCAGATTGCCCTCCATTTGTCAGTGGCTTAAAACAGCGAAGGTTTATTTTACTCATGCTGCTTGTCATTCTATATGTTCTTATATTCTGCCTTAAATTGTGTTTTCTCTGCAAACCAGGTTGATGGCATAACTTGCACCTAGAACATTGCCGGTTGTGGTGGTAGGGGGAAAGAAAAGATAACAAATGAAAGAGAACATAGTAAATTGCATTCTGGCTCTTAAAACTCGTGCCCAGAAGATACAATATGTCACTTTTGCTCACATTTCCCCAGCCAAAGCAAATCATAAAGCCATATTTAACTTCAAGTTAGTAGTGTTTATACCCTGAAAAAGATAGGGAAGGATTTGTGAACAGCTTTAATGACTGCCCCAAAGGGTATCTGCCTTCAACAAAGATTGTATCAATTTATATTCCTACCAGTAATGTCACCAGGGTGCTTTTTGCTGCCCAAACCTAATAGAATGGGTTTAGGATTTTTGCTAGTCTGCTAGGCAATGGTGTATCTCAGAAGAGTTTAAATTTACGTATCTTATTATCAGTAGAGTTAAGCATGTTTTCATATAAGTAAAGGCTATTAGTGTTTACTTGACCGTGAACAGTCTGTTCATATTTTTTTCTGCCTATTTTTCCTATTAAGCTTTTGAATCCCAGGAGCTTTTTGTTGCTTTCGGGGATTAAACTCTTACCTGAGATATGAGTGTCCAATATTTTTTCTCAGTGTATCACTGTGAGCAAGTTTTTTAATCTTAATAAGATACATTTTCTTAATCCAAAAAAAACGGGAGAATAATAGTACCTTTTCTTTTAGGATTATAAATTATGTATTAAAACTATGATTTAAAAAGAGGAAGCCAGAAAAAAACGTATTTAAATGATTCCACATTGCTTTCATGATAAAATAAAACTTTTGTGATTCAGCTCAGTATGGTCCATGGACCAGCCCAGTTCACGAAGTTTGTTTCTAGTCTTTGTTGAAATAATTACTGAAATTGAAAGCGAACATTTAGAGTCAGTTTGGATTGCTGTGACATCAAGCACATGATCAATGGTCTCATGTCATTGAA
>NW_006376512.1:0-1194 GCF_000327345.1 Myotis davidii | reverse complement strand
CTTTCAACAATAAAGATTTAAAAAATAAAAACAAAAACACATTTTTAATGTATATTTTTGGTCTTTCAAGGATATGAGCTAATTGCATGATATAGCAGTTAATAATGATGATTAGTCCTATGTAATATAACTAGAATTTTTTAAGAACCTTACACTATGCTAGGCACCTGGTTAAGTATTTTGCATACCCTGTTTCATTCAGTCTATATAATAACCTTCAATAGTAGATGAGACTTTGAGGTTACCTAATGAGTTAATGACAGTCAGATGGAAACCCTTTGTCCTGAAAAAAAATATGCTTTTAATATTTTGATAATAAAGTGTGCCTTTTTGCATGTTCTTTTAAGCAAAATACTCATCTGCTGTCACAACCTAAAAGATGACTTTTCCTGGGCTTCTAAGCATCTCTCTTCTGAACACTTAACTTTTTTTCTCCCTTAACAAATCATCCAGCCTACATAACCTCTTTCTCTTCCTTGATAATATAATCTTCTCCTTTCCATAGGTCATACACTGGAACAAATGTATGATCCATTTGCGACAATGAAACACAGCAGCCTCCGTCTTATAATACAAAGGCACAATCAGAGAGGAGAAAAATAACTAAGCAAAAAAGGAAAGTGAGAGAAAACTTCTCTGGTTTTAAACATAACTCAAGAGAAAATGTGTCTTTTTCATCAAAAGTATTTCTAGGCTAATGACTTGTGGTTTCTTCAGCCTTCATTTAAGTGGAATAGGACTCACTTTTCATGAAGTGGGTAAGTGGATAAAGCACTCATTCAATTCCACATTAGTTTTAAAGGGAATGTGAACTACTTTCACTTGATGTGATCACTCCTCTCCAAGAAAGCTCCTGGGGACAGAACTGTCATTTAATTTCAAGAAAAGACCATGTTCCCAGTTGTGCAACTTAAAGAGAACAGCAGTGGACCTTTGCCCTGATTGCTCTATTCTTTATATCTTCTGTCTGGATTAGATGGTTCTAAGAAGTGGGTAAAAACACTCTTAATTGTATTCAGAGCATATCTATTGGACCATGTGACAGAAACTGAGTTTAGAGAAGCGAGGATATAAGCAATACATGAATTGGGACTATCACATTATAAAAGAAAGGCAGCTCTCAACTTATTGCTGTATGTACATGGAATAGTGACATAAAGGTGGGGAAAGGCAATATCTACAATAGGTATGGTT
>NW_006376511.1:0-1195 GCF_000327345.1 Myotis davidii | reverse complement strand
TGTGTGTGTGTGTGTGTGTGTACACATATATTTAACTAACCTTCTTAATCTCAACCCCAGATGTGAGGGAAGAAAAAAGTGTTGCAGAAATTGCTACGGTGAAATCCATATCATAAATTTAACTATTACCTCAAATAAAATCCATCTCCAAATAGTCCCCTGCCACATTTTGAGTACCAAAATACACGTCTTCATTTAGAGAATGTCCTCTTCCCCTGCCCCATTTTTGAACATCAGGCGTGTCGCTGAGGGCAGTGCCACCGTGCCAGCTCACGGCCTATTGCTCTCCACAAGCTTTGTAAGCCATTGTTTGGGATTCAGAACACACTGTCCCTCAGAAACAAGGTTGGGCTCCCAGCTCAATTCCTGAATGCAAATTTATCCCCAAATATAGAGAATTTGTGACAAGTTTCTGGAAATGGACAGAAAGAACTGCTATCATTTTGTTTAACAGCACTCACTGAAGAATACACTTGATAGTGAACTCTAATACTGCCTTTGAGAGCATTTTCAATATCTTCAAGAAATAATTTTTCGACTTCCGCACCATTCCTTTCCTGATCTGCACACTAGCCACCCATCCTCAGTGCTTTGTCTCCTTCCTCTCTCTCCCACAATACTCTATGGAGTCCCAGCAAATTATTTGCATATACTCCTCTACTTGTGCTTTCTTTTACCTGGAATGTCTCCCTCCACTTCTGGTTCCTGGCAACTTCTTCATTAGTTCAAAGATTAACACAATTAAAACTCCTATGTACTGTCTCAGTTAAACTCCCACCTCTCTCCTCCCTTAGCCACAAACTCCCCATAAGAGAATTTTGGACACAACTTCAGGTGGTTTCTTCACAGGCCTTCCACAGTGCCAGGAGCTTGAGTTTAACATTTTTCCCCTAGGAAATGTTAGCAATTTTCCTCCCACCTCTCTGTAACACCTTGTAAGTACCATCATGTATTTCATTTGAGACATTATATTATAGTGTTTGATTTACATGTTGTCCCCTTTCCGAGGCTGAGAACTCCTTAAAGATGGAGATTTCCTCAGAACTTATTACAGTGCCTGTAACATAGCAAATAATTAATCAAAGAATGGATGGATAGATGATTAGATGGATGTCTTTGAATGGATGAATATGTGATTGGATGGATAGATCAATGAATAGAGGGATGACTGGCTGGATGTATGGATGTATGGATG
>NW_006376510.1:0-1194 GCF_000327345.1 Myotis davidii | reverse complement strand
ACACACACACACACACACACCCTCACATACCAGTAGGCATTTGTTTAAATATAAGGACTATATGCAGTAATTAATTTAAGCAACTAATATTGGCTTATTATGTTATTGGTAAATTACTATATATGTTACTTCATATACTCCAATATAAGTAGTATGTTGTAAATGAACTTTAATTCATACCACAGGGGTAAGCAGTTGCAGCAATGTTTAACAACCAGCCCTGGGGAGGGGCAGAGTCCTGAATAATTTTTATTCAAGTATTATTGTAACACTTGCCATATCCAGTACCAGCTTTCAAACTAATATTTTAAGACACTGGCACAACAATACTTTTGCCGTGTTCTATTGGTCAAACAATCATAATCCATAAGCATTCAAGGGGAAGGGACACAGATCTCCCACCTCTAAAAGGAAGGAGTGTCAGGACTTTGGGGGCTATATTTTAAAGCCATTACACCAAGATGCCACATAATGACTTCAGTTAACAATTAGCTGGACACTTTTGTCAGTTTCTCTCTAAGCCCTTGCTTTCTGGTAAGAGAGTGAAGTGACTATGTATTCACCTTGACCACAACCTCAGTATTATAATTACGACCATTCTCTGCTGGCATGTGTGGTCTTGGCATCTAATTTGTTTTCATACTTTACAAATAGGAATGGTAACATCGCATTTTTTAATCACTCGACAGTACAATCAACCTAAAAACTCTCTGCAGAGAATGACTTGTCCTGATACAGTGCCCCAGATATATAGAGTAGGCATTTAGTGATATTGTTAATCTATATATACCAAGGCCCTACACAATTGTCAGATTCTTTGAATGCCTTGATACTTGATAATACAATAAGAGCTAAGCAGAAGCTATAAATGCCTTTTTTGTATGATGTTCTTTAGTCAGCATTTATTGAATGTCTTTCTTTATAAAGCATTCTGGTATAAGTAAGTACTGTGGTAAGTAATGTTTAAACTTAAATTCTCGGCCCCCAAAAAACTTTTAAAAACAGTCTCCAGTTTAGAGAAGGCCCATATTCTCATGGTTCTCACTGTATTATGTCTGGGCTGCAAACAGTTTAAGCTAAAACACCCATGCATGCTATTTATATAGCTACTAGATGCCCAGCACACAAAATTCACACATGGGTAGGGTTCCTATGCCTGGTCTGCGATCAGAGCCCATCTTCCCCAGCTGCTGG
>NW_006376509.1:0-1194 GCF_000327345.1 Myotis davidii | reverse complement strand
GTCTGCTGATGGCGACAGAGGATAAGCCTGATGGAACCGGACAATACAAGGAGGCGGGGAAAAGGGACATGAGGATTGACACTCATGATGGCCAATGGCAGCACGGTGTCGTTTTGCCCACTCTGATTCTTTGGTGCTCAAAGGCTTCCCACCACTTTAGGGTAATGCGTTTGTGGCGTGGAATGGAAAGGTGGGAATGGGAGGTGCTGCGTCATGTGCTCCCTGAAGGTGCACATGTTATTCCAAGGTTGCTCTAGCTTATGTTAACTCAACCTCCCGGCTCCCCACCCCACCCCTCCTCTCAGCTAAGGTTTTAGTTCACCCAAAACTAATCAATAGTTACTGCCATCAACTAGCAAGATCAGTTGGTGAACACGTGGAGGTGCTAGGAGAGTGGTGCCCCTGGAGAGGGCATGGAAGCTCCATGCCCCTTCTCATCTACCTTGACCTGGTGACACCTCAAGTCTTAGGTTCCCAAATGCATGCACCATGCAGTGGAGGCAGGGCCCATTCCCTGTTCACAGGTTCTTGTCTCTTTTTTTGCATTGGGAGCTCTTGACAGAGTTCAGAAGTTTAGTAGAAGATATAAAGAAATTGGAGAGACCTGCAGGCTAGCAAACAAGTGACAAGGTTGGCTCCTGCTACATAGGAAGGAATTGGGTGTGTATCTAAATGAGGCCCTGGCTTTGAAATAGGTAACAGCCTGGAGGGAAGCTGATGGGCTTCTTGGTTTTCTTTTTCCTCATCCCTTTGGCCCATCACATCAAGACATTCAGTCTTCCTCTTCTTTTCTTTTTCTCTCCCCCTCCCCCCCACACAAGGCCCTCTTCTTGGTTTGGGTCTAACCTTTCTCTTCTTTCTCTCATGAAGACACCAGTACTTGGATTTCGGGCCCACCAGTAATCCAAATGATCTAGAGATCCTTAGCTTAATTACATCAGCAAAGACTCTATCTCCAAAAAGTCAAAAATTCGCACTCAGATACTAGCAGCTAGGACTTGGACATATGTTTTTGGGTGGCTGCAAAGAAGGAAATGAATGCTCTGGAAAAGAAACAAAGTATCAATGAGAAAAAAAGGACCACATTTAATGCTTGTGCGAGCTCATCTGAAATTAAAATAAGCAAAGACAGAAAAGAGGTAGGCAGTATGAAAGATCAAGAGGAAACAGGAAAAAACTTGTTTTTTCCTATCT
>NW_006376508.1:0-1195 GCF_000327345.1 Myotis davidii | reverse complement strand
CATTTCCCCCATTGAAATTCCAGACCATTGGTTTTAGTCAAGTGGAAAGCATAATTTGATTACCCTGTATTTCACCATCTGTTTGGAAAATAATAATTAAAAACTACTCTATAAGACATGTTTGGAGTTTACAGAGTTTTTTGTTTGTTTTTTAAGTAAGGTGGCGGTTTTAAGTATAGCGCCTGCCTACCATCCCCTCTCTGTGTGGCATGCCTTGAAGGCTAACAGACTCCCACCAATGTTCAGGTACAGGGCGGTTACAGAATACTTGGGGAGCCGGGGACAGTCGAGGCCTAAAGGTGAGAGTGTACTTTCTCATCAGCTTAGAAAACTCCAGGCACAGTCGTGAAAGGAAGCCCTTTGCACCGGTGACTTAAGTAAGCGCAAAGGACTGGAGACAGTGCTCGTCCTCTGCCTTCCATGTTTAGCACGAACCTAGAAAAGTCCTTAGGCGCTTTTGTATTCCATTGGGAGTAATGAAGAAGTGACCGGTGGTTTCCCTATAAAATTAATGTGGGATAGCTAGGGACAGCATTCTTAATTTAAAACTTTTATTTTGAGAAAGTTTTTTTTTTAAACTATAGAGAAGGACAATTATATAACAGTCTAAGATTCTGTTATTCACTACTCTATAGATAGTTATCACTGCCCTAATTACATATTTTTGTTAATTAAATAAGTAATACTTACCCTGTGCTAGTCACAGAGGACGCAGAGATGAAGAGATGGACCTTGCCTTCACGGAGCTCACAGCCTAAGAGAGGAAATAAACAGGCACCCATACAGTTGTGCAAAGGCCTATAGTCAGAGCGGAGTGCTGGTTAAACGCAAAGGAAGGCTCATTTCTTTTTCTTGAAGATTAGCTCTAGATAACGTTTTAATTAGACTTGAGGAATCTAGAGGACAGTTCATTTGTTGAGAGGAAGAGAGGCGATTTCAGGTCAGGACTGTGCTGGTTAAAAGAAACAGCTTACAGCATTTCCACAGTCTGAGTTCTTCAGGCAAACAAAGATTATATTAAAAAATGAAGCGTGTCATGGGGTTTCTTAGTTGTTTATGGAGAATATAAATTAGCCTAAACAGTGGTTCTCAACATGTGACCCTAGGACCAGCAACTTCAGCATCTCCTGGAAACTCATAAATGCAAATTCCCAGGCTCCAGCCCAGACCTGTTGGATCAGGGACTCTGTGGTGG
>NW_006376507.1:0-1194 GCF_000327345.1 Myotis davidii | reverse complement strand
CCAAACCAGTTAGGGCTTTGGCCTTCTTTTTTTATTTCTTTTGTTTCTTCACAGATCAAAAGCCCTACCCAATTTTAGAAATACTAGTGCCAGCCTCTGACCTAAGCTAATCATGATCCAGATAAAATTATTAATTAGAATTGGAAGCAAATAAATACCATTCCTCTTATTTTTGTTTTAATTGCCCATATTAAAATGACTCATCAAGATGATGATGAAGCATGTGTCATGGGTTTTCAGAACTCTGCAGAACAGTCACAGGGGGAGGGGTGGAAGGAAAATGTGAGATTGCACAAGTTACAGTCCATAGCGTTTTATGGATCTTTGTTTTAGAAACAATTCCCTAGTAGAATGTTTGTTTCCAAACAGCAACTTATGCAAACATTTACAGTTCAATTTTCAAGCAATATTGTTCTTCATAAAGAAATCCATTATTATCTCTTCTGAAATTTTAATTACTGCCTTATAATTAATTACAGGTGTTTACTCCTGATCCTTTGAACATCTAGGTGTCTCTGTCTAAGATAGTGCCAGGTAGAGCTTATTTTAAGTGTTCAACTTAGTGATAATGATTTATTTGTTATTTTGGCATATTTCTTCTCCTCATTCCTTGTCCTCAATTTTTCAGTCAAGATCACAGAGATTAATTCGTAAGATATTTTGTTTCAAATTTTATCTTGCATCATGTGCCATATTTTTCTTTAAAAAAAGACACAATAAACCAGCATTTATCTGCTAGAACAAAGTTGCACATAGAACAGGCCTCAGGCATTCCGCCCTGGAATGATGGCTGTGAGGGAGGCAAAGCTTTCTTGAGCAACTGTGGATCCTTGTTGCTATGTAGAAGGTGGAGACAACTTTGGGTGGCACCATGTTCCCTATGATGCTAAAACAACAGGTGGGAGCTGACTAATTTGTCTTATACTCCCATTGATTCATGTATAAATCCATATGTAGCTATACATTAATGAACCAGGTAAGCTGTATACAATATGAGGCATGTAAACATTTAAATGTTGATGAACAGAAATGAAATATTTTTATCAAGTATACAATATGGATTTTTAACCTATTATTCATGCAAATATAGGGGGGGGAGTGGATTTATAGTTGTAAGTACTCAAAACACAGAGTTTATTCTTGTACAATTATTTATTGATGGTTGTATTATTTTCTATACAAACAACTGCAAAC
>NW_006376506.1:0-1194 GCF_000327345.1 Myotis davidii | reverse complement strand
ACGCTCTATCCACTGAGAAAAACCAGCTAGAGCAATAAATAACATTTTTAAAGGGAAAGGGACAGCTACTAAATGGCTTGACTGTAATCAAAATTAATTCTAGCACATTTCCACCAGATGGCACCCCCCTTTGAACTTTGGGAAGAGATTGTGAAGGTGAAGGAAAGCCACTCTCATTTTAGAAACAGGATTGGTTCTGGAAAAGATTTCTAGCCAGTGAGATTGAATCAAAGAAAATAATATGCAATGCTACTTTTAAAAACTCTTCTAAGATGCTCCCAAAGTAAAATGCATAACAATATGTTTAATTTTGGGCAAATCGAGTCTATGTCAATAAAGCCAATCCTAGTTTAATCTGAACTCCCCAGGACTTAAGTCCCACTAAATTGTAATTTTCATATGATCTTTCTAGCTAGCTCTCATTTGGGTGCTTCTTTTAACTTAAAGGAAAGCACAGCAACCGGAGTGTATTTAGCAACCAAGTGTCCTAAACGAAGAGTTGATTTAATTTGTAAATGAACTGTCAACTTGCCAGTCAAAAATTCATAGGTAAACACTTTAACATTTTGTCCAAAACCATGGGGTTGGCAGTGCAGATCTTCCAAGTTAAACAATACAGGGCCAAGTCTGCTGCCTGCACACTTCTTGTCCATGCACTTGGCTCTTTCTGATTCTCTGGCTACTAGTAAACTCTTCACAGTACTCTTGTTGCTCTTTTTTGGTGGCCTTTTCGTGTGGATCAGGGCATAGCATTCCTTCCAGATGTCACCCCAACACAATCAGTCAGTGGAAAAGCATCTCGTTTCATAGACTTCTATTCACTAAAGACAGTAATTTTTACTGAGCAGTTCCAATCCCATGATGTCTTTTGTTATCTTTGGATGATGAACAAGCGTGATGAGAACTCAGGAACAGATCTTTGTCATGTAGAGGACAAGAGCAAGTGAGAGAGATGCATCTAAAAATGCATATTTGAGGCTGCAAGGCCAGGCTTCTTGTACTTCTTGCTGCTTTTATGTGATAAGCAGAGTATGGCCTGAGCTTGGAGAGCTTGAAAATTATTGAGGACTGTCAGGGAGACTGACTTAGTTGGAATTAGGAAGGGTTTTCAGAAATGCCTTCTATGACCCTATGATCATATGGATGATCAGTTTGATAGTAATTTTTTATCGCTATATTTTTCTAAATGATAAG
>NW_006376505.1:0-1194 GCF_000327345.1 Myotis davidii | reverse complement strand
ATTATTATTATTGGGATGTCAGAATCAGCTCATTGCCTTTCATGGTTCCTTCCCCCAAGGTTTAAAGGAACCCTAGAAGGATTTCTTGTGCCAAGCCATATACTGCCAGCTAATTCTGTCTCTACCTTCCTTTCTGGATATTTTTTACTCCGGTTTGCCACTCTAGTTCCAACCTCTGATCTACCTAAATTCTCCCCCTCTGCCTAAATGCTTAGGACTGAAGGTTTGAACTGTATGTCTTGCTTTTATTGTTCATTTCACCCCAACTCTGTCTTTCAGGTCATTCTCAATCTCAGGAACTATGGGTAAAATCTCCCCCATAGTCCAGGGCTATGCTCAAATTCCAGCTTGTGGAGAAGCAGAGTTCAGGTATGCTACAGGTGAATAGCATTTCATTAAGTCTGCTCTCAGCCTGCACCAAGGTTGAGAGCCCACCATCAGCCCAGCTACTATAAGCCCCTAAAACAGTCAGATCTTAGTCTTTTGCTTAAGGACACTTCTAGGGTTCTTGTGGTCACTAGTCTAGCAGCATTTACTTAGCATCAATTCTTTATCCCAAGGAAAGTCACAACAGAAGAGGATACCTTATCCTGATGAAAAAACAAACTCCTTCTGTGACAACAAAACCAACTTCTTAGTTACAAATAAGATGCTGGCTCATTTGCTGGGATGCAATAGACACCCATGGGATCCAGTAACCACCATCCTCCTGGGAGCTGCCATGTGCAATATGACCCAGGTTTCAGTTGATTGGTCCAGGGTGGGTATCTCACTCATGCTGAGCCAAGCTGAGCCTTTTGGACAAGCCAAGAGGTGGGGCGCATGTGGTGATATTCAGAGGAAAGCAAAACAGTGTCAACAGTCAGTATGTGGTCGCACAGCTGCTGCTGGCGATGACTGTTCTCTCCATAGAGAAATAAAGAGGAAAAATGAAGAGGTACAGAATATACGGTGATAGCCGGGTCTGTATGCAAACATAACTGATGTCTCAGGAGGGATCCTATCCATATGTTATGAGTCCTGCATAGACCTTTCATATCCCAAGAAATCAGAGCTATTATATTATCAGAACTTGGGGAAGTTGCTTTTGTTAAAGAGTAAAGCGATATATACCCAAAGCCATTATATAGACACATGTGTGTATGTCTGTCTATCTATCATCTATATGTCTGTCTGTCTATCTATCTATCTATC
>NW_006376504.1:0-1193 GCF_000327345.1 Myotis davidii | reverse complement strand
ATGATTCTCTCTCATCATTGATGTTTTGATCTCCTTCTTCCTTCCTCTCTCTGAAAACATATTTTTTATAACAACTAAAACAAGAAATCCAGTCCGATAATGTTATTTTTAAAAATTAACACAAAACGTAAACCCACACACTTGGTGACTGGGGCTGGGGTTGGTTTACTTACACACACATATACATGAAAAGACAGGACGGAGATACCCCAAAATGTTAACAGTGGGGGAACTAACGGTGATGTTTCTGGTGTCTACTCTTCTCTAGTTTTCAAATTGTTCTCTGATTATGTCCCACTATTGTGATGTGAAGTAATAAGATTAAGATTAAAAATAATCACATTGTGTCAGGTACAGCAAAATGCAATCAGGACAGTAAATGCAGGGCCTGCGGATCCCTGTTTCAGGATTTGCTGGGCTCACTCCGTCCACACCAGCCACCCCATCAATGTGGTGGACAACGGTCTCCCCTCACCGGAGCTCCTGCTGGGTGGCCGTGCTGTCCAGCGTGTCCTCCAGCTCCGTCTTCAGCGCCTCCAGCTCCTCCCCCAGGTCTCGCTTCTGCTTCTCAGCCTTGTTCCTCGCGGCCCGTTCTGAGTCCAGGTCCTCCTGCAGGTCTGAGATGAGACCCTCCAGCTCCCGGATCTTCTTGAGGGCGTTATTCTTCTGAGCAATTTCATCGTCGAGCCTGCCAGGGACAGGTCGCCAGAATGAAGATCCCGGGGCCCCAGGCCTCTGCTGTCGCACACGTGGCCAAACATTGTTTTCGGGAACCAGCCACTCGTGCTCCATGGATCGCAAAACATGTTGCACCCCGTCCCCAGGACACAGTGGATCCCTCCTTGCTACACTGGACTGCTTGGACATTCACGGAGGACATGATGGGTCCCAAGGTCTGATGTAAAAAGTAGGTCATGGTTTTCTGTGTGTGTGAATGCAAAGCACTGGTCCCAGACTGGCAAGGTGCCTAATTCACAGAAGGGGCTTAATAGTGACTTTCTGAACGTTGGACAATTGTCCCTCCTTGGTGACTACTTGTTCTTCCTTTGCTCAAACAGTGACTGAGTGTCTGCTACATGCAAAGCCCTTGGCCAGGCGCTGCTTTGGGTGATGCTAAAGCCAGGGCTCCCAGCCCGGGAGAGGCCGTGAGCCTGGGTCAAGGTGGGATATGAGCAGCGTCGTTCGAATGGGGT
>NW_006376503.1:0-1194 GCF_000327345.1 Myotis davidii | reverse complement strand
CAATGAATCCGGCCCACAAAGGGCTTATCAATATTTTTGTAACCAAACATTTTATGCCCTTGAGATTAAACATCATCTGCTAATTATATTATTTCTCTATTCTCACCGCCTGTATGTGTGAGGAACATTTAATGATTCGAAAAATATACTTCTTGATGCACCAGACACAATTCATCTGTTTTAATTTAATTCATGCGTCACTAAAAAACAAAATACCAAATATGAGAAATACAAATGTGCCTCTCAGCGTTCCTCATGCTTTGTTATGCTATACAAAAGTAACAGTACTTGCTGGTCACATCGGGAACCACGCCTATAAAAGGAAATGTAAAAAACCTGGAGTTGTTGGGTGATAAACACATGTCTATCTCGATGACTAAGCACCCTGCAATTCAACACCGATGACATGTGGCAAGTAGTATCCTTTCCTTATATTGCTGATAATCAAATAATATCAATCAGAAATGCAATTCCCTAATACAAAAGCATTACATCCGCCGATCATGTTCTCACTCTTCTTCTGCAAATCGTTCGTTAAAATATTTGCCAATGATCAACTCCAGAGACGCGAGAAAGCATGCAAATGAAATCACATCGGCAACAACACTCTATGCCAAGAGAAAACAAATTTATAATTGGTTCAGTCGGAAGATTGATTCGCATGCTTCATCTATAAAAACACCCACATCGAAAAATAAAATATTGACCATCACACGCCAAAGGGATGATTCAAAAATTATCCGACAAACGTCCCAGAAATGGACAACCACACAGTATGACCAGGAATTGAATGGAGATGCAACATTTTAACAAAAGCACCTTTGTTTTCGTGACCTCAGTTGGAAGACGCAATGTCACGCTCGACACAGAAAATCGACGGAATGATGTTATCGCTCTTAACACCGACACTCTAGTATGAATGAGTTACTAGATATCCATGAAATATTCGAGTGACTCAGCAACGCCACATCTCAAGCTATGAACAAAGCAATAACTCCATGATGATTTGGTTAAATTCATCACCAGGATAGAGGCAACAAAATAAGTAGACTCATCTTGCTTGCACAGAACCATTTGAGAATATTCTGTCAAAACACCAACACATAGCAGACCTCAATACATTGCTCATAGTGATCATCCCTCCATTCTACATTAAGAACACCTACCTGCCTTCCCTTCATCAATCAGCAAAAC
>NW_006376502.1:0-1194 GCF_000327345.1 Myotis davidii | reverse complement strand
GGTCGCGATCCACAGGTTGAGAACCACTGCTAAAGTCTTATACTGCTTATCTCCCTATGGATATTAGGCTTTGGGATTTCTGGATGAGAGTGATTGATCTGCTAGTACACTGGCACCTCAAATACAAGAGGACTTGTATTAAAGTGCTGAGATTTAGAGATGTGACAATTGATGTTGCTTATCAGAAATGATGGACATATTTATCTTATTCCTCTGAGCATATACTTTACAATATAAATCTGTGCTTTAGAATATATACATAAAACATATGCCAATATTTTCAGAATTCATGAACAAGGAGATACTAATGCTATTAATTACTGTTAAATCCATTTCACAATTGCTGGTATCTGTTATCAAATATATGTTTGGTGTTATATCAAAATCTATATTGGGTTCAAGTTCCAACAAACAATTTTGATGATAGATGTAGCTATAAATCTATTTGAGTGGGAGAATTTAAGCATTCAAAACTAGGTAATGAGCAAGAATGTATATGTTGATTAAAATTTGCTTTCCATATTTAATATAAACATTAGCAAACCCCTTATAATTTAGTCTTTTATATTAGGTGTTTTGTTTCTAGAGGGAGGAATTGTTTATTATTTATACTTTTCATCTTCTTAGAAACTTGACACATATTAAGAGCTCAATATATTTTAGATTGTTAAATGGAAGAGTAAACAGAATTTTATAATTCTATGTCCTGTTGATTATCTGTAAACACAAATAAACATTTCTTACTAAATGTAGGCACATGGAACTGCATTGATTACTTCTCAGACTTTCACCATTCAGAGTACAATTAACAAATAAAACAAGATATCAAGATACTTCTGAGAACATGATTTGATTTAAAATTTAATCATTGCTCACTCATGACTGCCATTGGAGTTTAACTTATTAGATACCATCTGCTGCCTAAACATCTAGGGAATATTTTTAAGGAATGTCTTTCTAGCAAAAATGATAATCTTGTGCCAACTTGTTTATCACTTATCGGGTTGCTGGCATTTAAACCTTGTAACAACAAAAATTATAGTTGAGTGCATATGGCAATAAATGAAAGCTAAATATGATAAGAGCACAATAAAAATATAAATAACTTTTTTTTTGCCAGACTCATTACTTCTAGTATCATAATGAGCTATGCGATGTGAGACCAGGTTACATGGCAATAGAAAAGTGATTCAG
>NW_006376501.1:0-1194 GCF_000327345.1 Myotis davidii | reverse complement strand
AATCAGTAAAAATATATATTTTTAAAAAGAAAAAGAAAAAGAATAGGTGCTCAAAGTGATTGTAGATGATGAATGTGTAATGCTTATTCTCATAATTGCAATAGAAAAGGCTTAAGGATTTCTATCAAACGGCTATTGATAGATTTCTCTAGTGACTTCATGTCTATGTAGTTTGAATTATACACACACATTGCATATACAAGCACATATGTGTGTATACATATGTGTATACATACATAGATATATATACTTCATATAATTTAAAAATATAAACAAATATTAAGCAAACAACTCCAGGTTCTGCACAGTCTCTACATGGTCACTAGTGACATTGGTGGCTGCCCAGAATCTTACCTTGAGGAAGGTCAGGCAGTCCTGGTTGTCACTCTTGTCCTTATTTCGTAGGTCGAAGTTGTAGAGGGCCCGGCAAAGTGGGGGTGGCTGGGGCAGCTGCTTGATGACCTCCACAGAGCTGGCCGGGAAGAACCCACTGACTCCATTGATCTCCCCCTGGTACCAGTTCTCGTCCAGCTGTCTCCGAAGGAGAATGACATCTCCCTTATTAAACCTCAGGTCACCGGGATTCTGCCCTCGGTAGTTGCATAAGGCCTTTGCTCGAGGCACCTGCCAATAAAACATGTACTTGGCTTAGAGGCTGGAGGAACAGAATGAATCATATTAATAATTAACTACTGAACCCTCCCAACGTGCTACGTGCTAAATGCGGATCATCTTGTGGGTCTGTAGACACTGAATGCAATGTTTACCACAAAGTAGGTTGTTATGAATGAGTAGAATTAGGTGGTGAATTGTATGTAGAATTATATAGTAGAATTAGATGACCTGTGGACCATATCTTTGAGATGGACACTCTAATTATGCCCATTTCTAAGTAGGGTGACTGAGGCACAGAGTGACTGAATAACTTGCCTGGGGTGACACAGTTGGGAAATGGCAGATATGGGATCTGAACTCAGGCCACCTGAGTTTAGAGCTCCTGTTCTTAACCACTATGCAGGGACAGGGATCTGGATTTAACTCCACATGTATTTGAGTGAGTCAGCGACTCCTGGGCCTGGACGCGGACTGTGAATTCTGGCTCCACCTCTTTTCCCTTGAGTGACCACGCTCAAGCTATTTACTCTTTTCTTAAACCACCTTCATTTATAAAATGAGGTAATAGTAGAACACCCA
>NW_006376500.1:0-1194 GCF_000327345.1 Myotis davidii | reverse complement strand
AGAAGTAAAACTGTCATCATTTACAGAACACATGGTACCATAGAGAGAGAACTGGCTTGTTGAGTGATCTTGCCCATGAATGTCAATTCCATTTTAGCAAGTGGTGTTGGCCATACTACAAACACCTCCTTGCTCAGCTAAAACACAAGAAAGAGCAATCTTATTATCAAGAGCATCTTCAGCCAGAAAGTCCTGAGATTTCTAATGGGCAGCTAATGCATAGCAGCAGATTTGTAATATCTTGAAGAGCTAAGGAGAGGTTCCTGATCATAGCCTCATGTTCACTCACTCCTGGCCAGGGCATTAGGGATCTGCCCAAAGAAGCCAATATTGAATCATGAATGCCTTCTGGTGATTCTTGTTTAATACTCTCACTAGGGACTGGGAAGGTGACAGCATGGAGGCCAGTAAACTTCAAGGGCCTGTAGATCATGCAGATGCTTTTATTCTAGTTAACTTTGCCTTGTCCCTTGCTTTGTACAGAACCTGGGTTTAGGGATACATGCTTTTGGAAGCCAGAGGCAGGAAAATGGACCCCCATGGTTAGAGAGTGTGAAATGATAGAGAGGGGGCTGAATAGAACTGAGGCATTAAAAATACAGAAGCTTGCGATGGGCAGAACTACAGTATCACTGGCATTGTGGCAAATTCAACAATCACTTGGAGTGTGATTTACCACCCCATTTGTAATGACCTGAAGTATGTGAAAAAGAACATTATTTTTCCAGGCCAGAAAAGGAGAAAAGGTGAACAAAAGAATCATAAATGCTTTTATGGTGTAATAATTGGGAAAACAATGATCAGAGAAAGGAGGAGGAATGGAAAGCAATATCTGACATCTTAGGAGGAAGCAGTCTTCCTCTGTCAGCTATTTCTCTTCCTACTCGATTTGATTTTGAGGTCTGCAACCTTTGCACAAGGCCAGATGTCAGGTGGAACCTTCTTAGCTGTATAATAAGCAGCCAAGTTTTAACACTTTAAAATTTGGCGGTAGTAGCAGTCATAAAGAGTACTTGGTAGAAAAAAAGAAGAAGAAAAGTCCTGACCAGTGTCAGTCTGTTAATTGTATGGTCTTCCCATACACCAAAATGCGGCAGGTTTGATTCCAGGGCAGGGCACATACTCAGGTTGTAGGTTTGATCTTGTCAGGGAGCCTGTGATCAGTGTTTCTCTCTCCCCCTTCCTCTCTCTAAA
>NW_006376499.1:0-1194 GCF_000327345.1 Myotis davidii | reverse complement strand
GCCATTCTGACAGGTGTGAGATGGTACCTTGTTTTTATTTTATGAAGTCCAATTTACCAAAGTTCTCTTTTGGAACATTGATGTGTCTTATAACTGTAATAGTAGTTAGATTAGGATCTTGGAATTGAGGATCTTAGACAAATTTTTTTTCTTCCAAACACAAATATTAATATGAATAAATGCAAGTAGATGTATCACACTCTCTGTGTCTTAGTAGTTTATGATATATCTACATAGAAAAATATGTGCAATTAAAATGCTGGGTAAGGTTTACATTTATTTAAACTTTTCATATGGGCTTGAAAGTTACTCATTAAAATCCTTCCTGCCACCACCAACCTTAATTGATATTTTCTTTTATCTAATTTGGGCCTGCCTGAATCTTTTTTCAGAGGTGTTTTTCCCAATTAAAAAAATGCATACTTTTGGCATTTCAATTATAAAGGGATGGCAAATTAGATTTGCCTTACTGAAAAGTTAACGTTATCAATCTTTCTTTGAATCTTATGATTTGATTAAAATAGGAACAAAATTGGCTGATGTTATTTTCCCTTTTTAAAAATTTCTAAATTCATTGTGGCCAGCATTCTAATGCCTAACAAGATGCTCAAGTGTAAGAGTAGCCAAGGGAAACCAGTCAAGAGAAGAAGTTTCTGATCAGAGATATAATGATTATGTAAGCCGGCCTGGGGATATTTTTGGAGAGATAGAAAGAGTAGGTTCATAGGATAGTTCTGTAGAGCATGAAAGTAGATAGTTCCCTTTTTTAATTTTTCTCCCCTTTGGGAACTTCAAAACTAAATGTTTCCCATGGCTGGGTTGGCCTTCAGGAAGAGAATCAGGCACCTGCTAATCCAGAATCAACAGAACATATGATGCTTCTCTGATCACTGTCAAGTCCAACTGGTATTTGGCATTCACAGTAATGTAGTTTCATCCAACGAGAGTTAGCTATGCTAGAAGATAGTGCCATAGAGGTAAATAACACATTTTCCCCCTCTAAGCTGAATTAGTAAAGCAAAAAAAATTAAAAAAATTAAAGAGTTACCTAAAAGAATTGCAACTTTAATATGCTGTGACAAGCACTGGAGAACCTCCTCCCAGTCTGCTAGACAGAGTCTTATGCAACATAAGGCAACATGGGAGTGACATTGCACCACTTTTGAAATATTTTATTGGTTAGAAACAAGGTAT
>NW_006376498.1:0-1194 GCF_000327345.1 Myotis davidii | reverse complement strand
GGCCCAGATGAAAATCTTTCAGACATTGGGGTGCTACCACTTTAATTGCTCATTACTTTATTTTGGTTGTAAAACTGTTGAGCCTTGCTTCCGACAGAAAAATGCATAAAACCATGGACGTTTTGCATTATGACAACACAAGAGGTCACCGCTGCTTGGGACACCCCATAGAGAAACCTGCCCATTTGCATACAGAGGCACCTAACTCTAAGGGTTGTGTGAATGAAGTCCAAAGTTAGAGGTGAACTTGAGATGAGTCAAAGAGAACTGAAATGTCAACACATTTTGAAAGACATTGCAACACAAGTGCCAATGATCTATTCATGTACTCTTCATTCATTCATTCAACGAACATGATGGAGAGCCTGCTATGCATGCTATGACTATAACAGTGAACAGAAACCAGGTCCCTGCTCTCAGAGGGGCTTCCACTCTGGAGAGAGGAGCCAGATCATTAGTGAACAAATAAATACACACACACAGCGACACACAGACACACATGAGATAGCGCTAAGTGCTCAGAAGGAAGATAATGCAGAAGAGGGGACTGAGAGACCTGGGGGAGTGATGGCTGTGGGGTGCTGTTTCAGATAGGCTAGTTAGGGATGGTCTCTCCAATAATGGGACATTTGAGCAGAGAACCAAAAGAACCTAGCGGGTGGAGGGGGGGAATGTGTCTCTCTGGGAAAAGACACTTCCATATAGGGACACAAAAGAGATAGGAGCTGCTTGGTGAGTTTGTAAAGCAGTGTGTGTGTGAAGATCCGGCTGGAAGACAGGGTGGCTGCAGCAGTAATCCAGGGGCAGGATGATGGTAGCTGGGGACAGACTGGGGGCTGGTTACTTTTCCACCCTCTCCTCTCCATTGTCTTTTGCGCTGTTTCTTTAGTCTTCCCTCCTTTGCCTTTAACTCAACAACCACAACACCTTCAGCGTTGGTCCACTAGAAAGTCACCCTCAGGTATAATTTCTATGAAACTAGCATTATACCAACCAGAATTCTATACCTACCTCTACACGTACACATTAAAGAAACGGCTAAGCTTCTAGATAACAGCTCTCAAGGCTCCTACTCAATGACTTTCCCATTCCTCCTTACAACATGGTCTATGTTTTTATTCTCAAGCAAATAGATGCCCTTGATCTTTTTTATATTCTTTGTCCCTCATGCCTTCAACCATCATTCATTCTATT
>NW_006376497.1:0-1194 GCF_000327345.1 Myotis davidii | reverse complement strand
TTTTTTTTTTAGAAAAAAAGAAAGATAGTAAGTTTGCCTAAAAATCTTTGGAAAGTAGCATTCAGCACAATACTGATAGATCATGACTACTGAAGTTAGTAAAGATATTTTATATATTGAATTGCAAATAGCACCCCCATACCTCCCAAATGTTGTTGCTTTTAAAAATCAAATATAAAGCTTTATACAACTATTTTTGGCATCCACATCTTGTTTCCCTTTATCAATTTTCAATAACTGAGAAATTATGAAATTAGTCTCCCAATCATAAGTTACTGTCTATAAGACGCAATAATAATAACTACAATCTTTTGAGCACTATTATTCATTATTTTAATTCACACAACTACCCCTTGAGGTTAATAGTAACAGAGAGGTCAGGTAAAACCCAAGATCACAGAGCTGGAAAGTGGCAGAGAAAGGATTCCCACCCAACTGCCTGACTCTAGAGCTTACCCCTTAACCTTGTGTTGCATGGCCTCTCATTGAGCACAATGACCTGTGAAGGCAGTATATTGAACAACCAAGCTGATACCATTGCAGTTTAAATTGAAGAAGCCTATTTGTTAATATATTTCTACTGTATGATGATATTCCCCAAAGCATTTTGTTATCTGTGACAGCCAGTGAAAATTTCTGCAGTCTGGTACATAGCCCCATACTTTCATAAGTACACATTTCTCAAATCAGTAATATAAGATGATTATCACAGAGATTTTTGTTCCTGCAGATCATCTGGGTGAAAATATTGGGGAAATGTCCAAAACCTTAATATAGCAAGAGCATCAATATGATCAATGCTGTCTACAAAAATGAATAGAATGATCAAATAGGCATCTCCTTCACTAACTCACGATTGGTTTGACCATCAAGGTTGAGATGGCATGGCAGTATAAGTCATTACATTGTTGGCTAAGAATTATCAATATTTCATAGGCTAATCAGTTCTTTTCTTCCAATGTCTCTTTCTCCTTCCAAAGAAAAACTCTTATGTCTCTACCCTGTTCATACATCACCAATTATATCACATAATCTTATTAATCTTCAGCTTTCTTATTTACAAAGTAGGCATTATAATAATTCCTACTCAATAGGGGTTTATGAGGATAAAATTAATTGCTTGACAGTGACTGGCAAATAAACAATTATCAATAAATGTTGTTATTTATATCATTATTATCTTTATCTTATGTA
>NW_006376496.1:0-1194 GCF_000327345.1 Myotis davidii | reverse complement strand
CAGGTACATGCCTTTGACCAGGAATTGAACCTGAGACCACTTTGTGTGTGGGCTGTATCCACTAAACCACGCGGGCCAGGGCTATATCTTGATGATCCCCAAATAATCAATCTATATAGACAATTTCACTGACATGGCTGATATCTAGTTAATTTCACTTACAGTTGAGTCAAAAGACAGATTGAGCCTTTTTACTAAAATGAAAGATAGGGCTGACTGACACTTAAACATAGGAAATAACTTTCTGCTCTTCGAAAGATTAATAAATTAGGTGGCTTCTCCACTTACAAAGAGGAAATTAAGAAGTAGGTCCCAACATCGGCTTTCTCTATTGAATTGAAAGGAAGAGGGATGGGCTGATTGGTGTCTGTCTCAGGATTTCTCCACTGCCACTGATCAAATCTTTATATTCCCCTGATAACGTTTTAGATGTTTTGGAAAAGATTTCACATAAGATGATTTATTATCAAGCAACCTTGAAAGTGAAGTAACCCTGAAATGTATTTTTTAAAATTAGCAATATCATTTTCTTCCACACGCAAGACTTGTTTGTCAGCACAATAGGAATGTTATTTCAATGTATCCAAAATATTTTCTTGGAAGACATGAACTATAGAAAGTCACATTTCTTGACATTAATAATCTTAAATCATTCTCAATTCCTCTGTGTATGTGTGTGTGCCTGTGTTTAATCAATACTTTTGGTGGTAATATATTTTAAACATTTCTAGGGAAGACTCATAATTTTCTGTGGCTGAATTACATTCAAATCATTAAGAGAACGTAAGAGTATGTGCCATCATGAAACATGATCTGAATTGGGTTTCTAAAAGGACTCACATGCTTAGCCTACAAGCACACACTTCCAAGAAGCATAATTAGCACCCCATCTTTCAATAGACCCATGAGAAACTGCATCTCAGGCAATGCAGAAAGTACACACAGCAGTACAGATGGTGTTGGGAACACTGCCTTCTTTAGAAGGAACAATTTTCTTTTCATCACTTATTAACAGAGTACTCTAGAATTGTTTAAGTGACATGGATTTTGCCTTTTAGTAGTAAACATAGATGACTTTAAAAGAATAAAAAATGAAGTGATTAGAGCAAAAGGAAATATACACCGACCAAAGATGGAAAGGGAAGTTAAGCAAAAGACAGAATACTCAGAAAACTACAGGACATTGAAAAAAGA
>NW_006376495.1:0-1193 GCF_000327345.1 Myotis davidii | reverse complement strand
TGCCCTGCTGCTCTCTGGCCAGGCTGCAAGGACAGAGGCAAGAAGCCACGTGGGAAGTCCTCAGAGCGCAGCCTAAAGCTCCACTGTCCGGTTCCCTAATGATCAGACATGGGCTGCTGAGGAACGTCAGGAGTTTGCATGTGGGGGGAGTTGCAGCTCATCTGAGGGATCTCTCAACAGTCCTGAGCCTTAGGTCCACAGCCTTGTGCAGGAGAGACGGCACCCCTGTGGTTTTCGCATGGCAGCCCTTTCCTCCTCCTCTGTTAACAGCACACCTCTACGAAGTGCCTGCCCCTCCCCCCGTAGTTCTAGCAGGGCACACTCATAGTACTTTGCCTTTCAGTACCCCCTCTACCCACTCACAGGCCTGGTAATCATACAATCACACAGGTGGCACCTCACCCTCCTAGGCACGGTGACTGGGCTAAGCCGGCACATCACCTGAGCAGGGAGCCATCGGAACCCACCTGTGTGATTGTATGAATGGACACAGAGACAGACTATCCCTTTTCCCTGGGTGGCGAGCTGGGTTGATATAAACCTGGAGCTGTCTGAGGCCAGGGCCTCCTCTTCCCCGTCCATTCCCAAGACAAGGGGAAACCTGCTTTCCAATAGGAGAAAATGAGGCTAACATGGTGGGAGAGAGCATCCTGCCCCAGGTCTGAGTTCTTGTCATGTCCGGGGCCTGTTCTACCTCTGGCCATCTCAGTTTTATAAACCAATAAATTTCTTCACGTAGTTTTAAGTTAGGTTGGTTCTTCTCAGCTCTAACGAAGAAAGCCTTGAATAATGAAATAGGAAATCTAAAATCCAAAGTGGACCTGAGAATGTCTGCCCACTCTGGCTGAGGCAGCAGATGCTGGATCCATTTTCCCAGGCTTGGGGCAGGTTGGGAGGAGCAGGGGGCCCAGGTACAAACCCCAGTACAACCATGCCCAGGCTGGGGCTTGTGGGAGTTAGTTAATGGACTTGGAGCAGGTTCTAAGCCCTTTTATATAATATTTCCCAGGTGCTTGCTGGAAACCAGGCACTTGTGCTAGGCCCAGAGGCAGAATAATAAACAGCCCCACATAGCCTCCTGGAGTGCATGGTCTAGCTGTTTGACTTTGGAAAGAATATTTAATCTTTATGAGCTTCAGTGTTATAATTTATAAAATACTTCAGCCCGGTCGGTGTGGCTCAGTGGTTGAGCA
>NW_006376494.1:0-1194 GCF_000327345.1 Myotis davidii | reverse complement strand
AGGAAGGTTGAGAACCACTGTTTTAGAGGAAGGTAGCTGAGGATAAAAACAATGGGTAGAAGAAAGAAATAAAAGATAAAAAATCTATTTTCAAAATAAAATTGAAAACTATGAATATATTTTTATTTCTCTAGAGGAAAAGTTAGAGGTGCTATTTTTATTTTTGTCTGAAGTAAGGTCTTAAAAGCATTTTGGTTGTTTTTGTCCCTAGAAAAATTGCCTGGATACCTGGACCTTTTGGTTCTTGTGGAGAAAAGTTACTGAACTTCAGTAGAAAGAGACAGATGCCTCGTAATTATTTCAGCATGCACTGGAATATTTTGGTAAGACACGAAGGACTCTAGTAGGTTATAACTGACTACAGGACAGGTCTATGGATTTATTGTAAAATGAATAAGTGTAACAATTTTACAGGGCATATTGTGAAATATAAACAAATTAATATGAATGAAAGCCAGCATGGTGGAGGGTGAGTGATAAATAAAAGGGGGGTTATTATTGATAATGGAGGTAAAATTGAAGAACCTGGACAAGGAAGAACTCATGGTGGTAGAAACAGAATTTTAATAAAATCTGGGAATTTAATTGTGAAATAAAAAAATATACCATTCTTGCCCTTGATGAATTTATAGTTTATTAAATAAATAATTAAATAGGGAGTGTGAGGTATTATGGCAGATGTATTCCCCCAACCTAGGTCTAGGTCTAGGAAATGAGGAAATACTCCCCCAAAAATAAAGTCAAAATCAAAATAGGTCATTGATTCTATTAAATCAGCTGTACACTTTACAAAGTTAATTGACTCCTTTAATTGCAAGATTCAGAAAAAGAAAGTTTTGAATACTTTCAGATGTCTCATGTAAGTGGACACATAAATTATTGTCCTTTGTGACTATTTCATCTTACATAGCATATTGTCTCTAAGAGGTAGAATTGTTGAATCATATGTTAATCCTATTTTTAATTTTTTAAGGAAGCAACCTACTGTTGTCCTTAATGGTTGAACTACTTTATACTCCCACTAAAAATGCATGAGGGTTTCAATTTCTCTACATCCCTTTCAACGCCTGTTATTTTCTTTTGTATATAGATATTGTTTTGTTTTTGAGACTAGCCGTCCTAATGGGTGTGAAGTATTATTGCTGTAGCTTTGGTTAGATTTTCTGGATGATTATTGATGTTGATATCTTTTCA
>NW_006376493.1:0-1194 GCF_000327345.1 Myotis davidii | reverse complement strand
GAGTCCGAGGAGAGTTCTGGCCAGAGCTGGGGAAGCTAGACGTGCAGGAGGGCCCTCCTGCATGGGGATGGGGATGGTGACCTGGTGCTAAGAAGGAAGGCCGGCAAGGGGCCTGCAGAGGTGTCCTGTCCCTGGAGATGAGAATGAAGAAACACATCCCACCTTGAGACCCTCCTGGGAATGAGACAGGACTCAAAGTCCCATCCTCTTGAAACCAGCCTGGCTTTTACTCTTATTTTCTGGGTTTATTTCTCTTTTGTCCTCCCTTAAGATTACAGCAGCCTTTTGAGAAATTCCAGCTGTCACAGCTGAGCCAAGGGGAGTTAAGAGAAAGGTTTGGTGCCCCTGCTCCCGGGCCCACAAGGCAGGAGCAGTGGGGATCGAGGCAGGGGAGCCCAAGGAAGACCCACATGGACGGACCAGGGCCTCTGGTTCCCAACTCTTTCTCCCACCTCAAGAGTGTCCTTCCAGAGCTCAATCCACTTGGAGTATTATTTTATTTCAAGAGGCAGAATTCTCTCACGCTTTTTCCAAGTCTCACCCCTCAGATACCCCAGAGCCTGGTACCCGAGTCGGTCCAGCAATGGTGATGGGTTACATGGAGCCATTGAGCCTCTCCCAGGCCCCTGAATGGCCCAGTGGACCTACCGGCTGGCTTAGGTAAGGGTGCCGCCCGTGGCCTGGAAAAGCCTTTCTCTGGCTTCTGTGCTCAAAAGTTGGCCTCATCATCTCAGGCTAGACTCCAATCACAGAGCAAACAGCCCACAGGATCCTCCTTTGTGATGGAAAGAGCTGGAGAATCGTGACTGGGCACCAAGGCTGGGCCCCTGTCCTAGAAATTCACTTGCTGTCAGGGGTCAAGTGCCTTCCAGTGAATGTCAAAAGGGCACTTAAAGATCAGCACAGCCCCTTTGTCATCTGTGTTTGTTATCTATGTGCTGCGCTAAGCGTGGTGAGTGCGAACTCGGAGGTCTAGCCCCTTCTGCTCAAATTGTAACAATAACAGCAGCTAACAGGTTGGTTTTGTTTTTAGAACATAGTGTATGCCAGGCAAAGGTTATCTCATAAAACCTTCACAGTGCCTCTAGATTGGGTCTTATCTCCTCATTTTGATAGGGAAACCGAGATTCAGAGACCGTGATCTGCCCAGAGTACACAGCTGGTGAGTGGGGAAGGCAGGATGCAGACGCAGGC
>NW_006376492.1:0-1194 GCF_000327345.1 Myotis davidii | reverse complement strand
CAGAATAGGTGTGGCCACTGCAAGGACAGGAAAACTGAGATACACAAGCTCCTGAACAAAGGCCACACTTTATAGACAATTCCATTTTTGTACTTCAGTAATAATCTCCAAATTAACATCAGTATTCATAACATATAATTTCTGATTAGATATGTTGATATAAAACTATTTCTTATCAGCTATGTAACTTTGAGCACATTTTATAGTTTTTAATGATTCCTTCTGTTTTCCTGTAATAAGGCTATGTTAATGGTCTTTAGTAATAGGTTGGTTGTGAAAATTAAATGAGTTATATAAAGTAAACTCAGAACAACATATTGATTTATTTTAACAAATTGTAGCTATTAATATTAGCAGACCTAACAATCTCTAGATTTAACATATGCTTAATTTTGCAATGATTTCATGAAAACTCTTTCATTTGACCTTTCTCCTCCAACATTCCAGTTATCTCTATCAACAAATTACAGTTTTATACTTGTTTTGCTAATACATCCGTCCACGGCAGAGGCCATTACAAATGATCCTGGTGATCAAAACTAATGCATGCTGTCTTAGAATACAAAAATAATCACAGAGAATCCAGAATAAGTCCCACCAGGTGAGATAATTGGACAAAGATGTCACCCTATTTTGAAGAAAAATTATTCTAGGAGCTGAGAAATAAAGTGGAATAAGAATTGCATTTTATCTTTTAAGAACTCCCAGGCTATTATAAGTCCTAGACAGGATACAGAAGAAGGGGTAAAGTGCAGGAAACTTGCGGAGATCCCCTGAAATAGTTAGCTAGATCACAAGCGCACCAAGGATGCATCCAAATCACTTGGGAAAGTTTGTTAAAATATAGATGACAGGACTCCATCTGCTGAGATTCTATTTCGGTAAATCTGTGTTTAACAAGCTCTTCTGATGATCCTAAAGCACACTGAGATTTGTGCTCTACTGAATAAGACTAGCAGAAGGAACAAAAGGAAGATCTAGACGTAGTCCTGTGGACAGTCAGGACTAAAACTCAAATCCCTAGGTGTGAATGGTTGAGGGGAGAGGCTGTTCTTCCTTCTTTAATTTGCTTGATTACAATATTAGTTTCTATAATCTTACACATATTAACATGTTGGTTTATTGAAGACTATTAAACTTGGTTCGGTTAAAGTGACTATGAATCTATTCTCTCTCTCTCTTTCTCTCTCTCTC
>NW_006376491.1:0-1194 GCF_000327345.1 Myotis davidii | reverse complement strand
CAAGAATGTGTATAGCAGCACTATTCCTAATAGTTCACAAAACTGGAAATCACCAAAATGTCCATCAATATTAAAATGGATATATTGTAGTACATAAAAACAATAGAAGATAGCAATCAATAATTTTGAATACATTCAATAATGTGGGAGATCTCTTAAACAAGATTTTGGGCAAAAGAAAGCAGGCCCAAAAGAGTAGACCCTGTGTGGTCCAATTTACATAAATTTAAAAACAGCAAAAGTAATATCTGGTGTTAGAAGTCAAAATCGCAGTTGCCATTGCAAAAATGTTATTTTGTTTCTTGATCTTGACACTGATTGTGTGTTAATTCTGAAAATCTAGGCCTCAGTTCATATATAATCTTTAAATAATATTTCCATAAAAAGTTTACTTAAAGATACAAATAATAATCAGGGAGCTGGTTATGGTCATAGTATGGCTAAATTGTAAAATCTGTTTGATCTTGGTAAAAAATACATATTTCAACTGTGCTGGGGATACAGGGGGAAAAATTACACTGCTTCTGTAGTCCTGGAGTAACTGGAAGTGATATAATTACTTTTTAAAATTTGAACATACCCTTTGGATGCATTCAGAATCCACTCTTGGGAAATGTTTATTTGTAGAGGTCACATGTTCATTACTTTGGGCCAAAATCCATTGCACTTTTGGTATTATTTAATAAGAGTATTGCTTTTCTGTTGAGAAAGGTTAGACATTGCTAATTAAATAGAATTAAACTCAATGCTATCCGCCGTCTCTGCTGTCAGAACCCATTCTCTGCCCTATGAAAAGACTCATGAAACAGCAGCTAGTCTTCAGTAACTTATTTCATTCAATTAAAATTAAATCACACAGCTGAACTATTTTTCTTTTCCCCCCCCTTATAGAACATTTTTGTTAATTGCTTAATTAAAACAGAAGCTTGACATTTGTTTCTCTTTAGGAAAATAAGAAAACACACTCACTGCTACTTTCTGATTCAGTTATTCTACAGGAAGCTCTGGAAATTACCTTCTATCACCAAAGAAAGAAGTATATTACATATTTCCATGAAAATGTTTATTAAAAAGACACAAGCATGGTATTTATTAAGATCACTGTCAGGTTCCAGTTTATAGGAAAGCATTTAAAATGTAACCATATTCGACAATATCTCTAGTTTTCACCACACACACACACACACACACACA
>NW_006376490.1:0-1193 GCF_000327345.1 Myotis davidii | reverse complement strand
GGGCCAGAAGGTTGAGAACCACTGCCTTAGGACTTCTCCCTCTGATGCCCTGTAATAGACATTAACCAATAGTTCATTAGTTTCAGCTGAAATTGGTTGAAACTTTCAGAAACAATTCTCTACTAAATATTAAAGAACAAAAAGAAAATAAGGAGACTATATGTTCACAGGCAAGCTCATTAAGAAAAGCTTTCTGAGCTGTCAAAGCTAGTTGGCCTGTGGGGCTTGAAAGTCCTATCTCACTCTATATGGTGTTCTCTGAAAAGGGTCACTACCCTCTAGATCCCAGGGACTAAAATAACCCACTAGCAAGGTGGCTTGATGTCCTCTTCCTAGCACCAGCAAGCCTCCACATGGTAAGTTTCAGAATGTAGTCTCCACCCAGAGTTTTAACAAAAGATCCAAGTTCCATTCCAATTCTGGCTGGAGGTCTGACTAATCACTGATATCAGAATGAAACCAATGCTCAAGATGAACTTTACTCGGCACAGAATTAACTGAACCTCAATATCTTACCCCAACATCATAACAACACTGCACTGATATAGGCAACATTGCACATGGGATGTTACCCCTTCACTCATTCCTATTCACTCAGATTTCCCTCCTGACAAAGGCATAGTATGGAAGGGAAAGGCAACCTGTGGTTAGAAAGGTTAAATAAAAGAAGAGGATGAAATCCCCTGAGTTTGTTGGACATCCTGAACTACTATTATAAAAAGAATCTTCATGATGAAACAACTATGTTCTTCCATTCTCCTATTGCTCTTGCTAAACAAGAGCATGGGCAATTTTATACCATAGATTTAATCCTAAAAGTGGTAAGGAATGAGGCCCATGGAACTACTTTCAACCCTAACAGCAATTAACTTTTCTGGATTCTCTTAATATTTTCAGACTCACTGAATCTGCGTGCCAATCCAAATACATGTTGCCCTGAAACTTTTCTAGACAGTCCTTCAACTTGGAATTAAAGGCAATGATCTAAAGTTGATGAATGCAGAGACAGTTCTATTAAAGATTTTGTTTAAAATCTTTGGATAGGAAAAGAAGGAAACACACAGATATCAAGTTTTTACTACTAACTTCTTTATATCATAGACCACAGATAATAGTCCAAATAAACTGGTGATGATATCTCAAAATTTTGCCTATCCTTGTCTTACTAGTCTAAAAGTGAAAAGAAAAAAAAA
>NW_006376489.1:0-1193 GCF_000327345.1 Myotis davidii | reverse complement strand
TTAATTTTTTGAGGAAACTCCATCCTCTTTTCCTGAATTCCCATCAACAGTGCCCTAGAGTCAGTTTCCTTTTCTCCATATCCTCACCAGCAATTTGACTCTATTCTTGACGAAAAAGGCTTTTTTTTTCTACTAAGAACTCATATTTGGGTAAATAAATAATTTTGATCAATTAATAAGGATAACTTAATTTTCACCCAGCCAAATCGAATTCTGAGCCTGGGATAGGATTACTAAGTAGCATCTTTGAGCACAAACTGTGTTAATGTTACTATCAAAATCCTGCATACATCCGTTTTCCATTTCCTTGCCACTACCTTACTTTATTTTCTAAAATTTTGTTTCCTGATTTATTGTTTCGTGTTAGGTTGTCCATTCTCTAATCTATCGACTTAACCTTTGTTTTCCTTCAATCACGTGAATTTCCACACATGAGTTCATCTCACCTCCCTACACAGAGCCTGTTAATGGCCTCCTTGAACTTTCTGAGGTGCAATCTCCATCTGGCACACGGGGATGCCATCTGGATGGCCAGCCCCCGCCCTAGCTCATGTCTTCACACCTTTTAATTTGTTCCTTCTCCTCTTCATCCAGACACAGTTTTTCTAACTAATTTTCAAAATTCAAGTTGAATATCTTTTTCCCCTCCAGAAAGTGTTTTTATGAATCACAGGACTCATATTCTCTCAGGACTTTACGATCTTCAAATAGTCTTGTGGTTCATTAATATATTTAACAGTCTCTCCCACTATGAAGTAAATCCTTGAGGGCACTGCTATGTGTATCTTATCAGAAATTTCATTCCTAGACCCTATAGCAATGACTGCAAATTTTAACTGTCTAAATATATTTAATACATGTGTAGTGAGTGCTGATGACGTGTTAAAATGCAAATGTTTGGGTTGAAATTGAGTGATTAACCTAAATTAGCTACCGGGATTTGCCTCCCCTTGTATGGATCACAGGCCCTTCGTGCTTACCTCACTTCTCTGGGATTGTTTCTCAGTTGTGTAGTTAATATGCTTTAATTTCAGCAGATGAGAGTTTCAAATCACGGGTAGGATATACTAGTAGGAAGGGCTAGAGGTGAGGGCTGGGTCTCTGCAAGGTCTGTGTTTTTATTTTGCATCGAAAATCAACTTAAAACAGACTGGGTTTCTCCCTTTATTTTGATGTCACAGTATTTTTTTTCC
>NW_006376488.1:0-1193 GCF_000327345.1 Myotis davidii | reverse complement strand
TTACATGTAATTTCTCTCACCCTGAAGTGTAGGATCTCCTTTTCCAGACTTAAAGTTGCTAACTTGAACATTTAGATGAGATTCACCTGGTTGAAATAGAAATAAAATTTATTTAATACTAAATAGGCCACTATGCACATTAAATTAGGAGTAACATACAAATCAATTTTCTTACTATTTATAATAAATTGTTCCTTTAAGCACTAAATTCTTTCACTGGAAAAGAGCCATTTTTACTCACAATGTAATTTCACATGTCCTTAAGGAATTCAGTTCTCTAGTTACAATTCTGAGTCAATGAAAATGCCAACAAAGGACCTGGAAAATTTCCCAAGTAAATAGAGCCTGTTCTTATATCAAGATTCTTTTAAGTAGGCACTAGAGAACTGGGCTCTGTAACTGAATTCAACTTTGCCACCTCATTTTGCCACCACAATACCAGCTGCCATTTCAACAAGTGTAGAAGCAAGCACATCAACTAAAGAACTTTGTCAGTATTTGGGACCAGGACTTAGAAACTGCGGCATGAGGTGAGAATACATGTTTTAACAAACATACAATTTCTCTGACACTAAAAAGCATAATAATCACAATATATTACAAAACCAGCATGACACAGGATTGTGCTAGCAAGGAAGGCATGCATAAGACAATCGAAAAAGCGTGACCAACAGAAACACTAAAGTATGGCTAATATGTAACAGTGAAAATGGGTAAGTAGATGTCATTTCTGTACCAAAGCAATAAATTCCACCAATTCAACAAGCAAAAACGTAAAAAGGGAACAAACCCAAGAAAGTGGTCTAGAGACAAGTGTGGGGTGGGGAGGAAATTAATAAAAAGGTGAAGAAGTTTAAGTCAATGCCTTAAAGCAAGCTGAACAGTATAACTCTCCCAACTTATGTCTCCAGGGTAAAAATGATGGCAATGTAAACAGCTACCAGGAAGTTATCACTATTAGATAATCTGAACATTGGAGATACTTGGGAAGAACCCCTGAAGTTCCAATCTAGCTTTATCAAACACCTACGGCATTCTCAAACATTTGGGATGGTGAGAAATCCAGATAGAACCTGCACTACCAGAACATGCTTGTTTCATCTTGGAGTATAAGCACCACATGCAAAATGATTACAAATAATTGCATTTAATGTATTGTCCACTATAAGAAATGGAAATGTAAGAGAGTTGGG
>NW_006376487.1:0-1193 GCF_000327345.1 Myotis davidii | reverse complement strand
TCCCCATCTCTAAAATGGAAATTTGGCATGTCCTTCATAAAGTTGTACTTAATGAGTGGATATATGAAAGGCAGTTAGAATACTGTCTGAAATCTAGCATAAATTCAATATTAATTATAATTCATTACATTTAGGAGTGTACTAATACCTTTATTAATGTGTTCATTGGTCAGTATGTTTATTACTTGTATTACGCTAAAAGTATGTATCTTAATTTATTAATATAAATTAATACTATCATTAGATATCCCACCACTGGTCATTTGTTCTGAAAACTTCTCATTATATACTTATTTCTTTGATCCTTCCTAAACCTCTTATGTTAAAACTAGCCTTCTTCACAGTTCAGTTTGTCCAATTCTGGGATTGGCTGATATTTAATATGTGGAGTAGCTATCCTCTCACAAATAAAAGCATGAATTTTATTCATTTCCTCTGAGTGTAAGATTTTTTTGGATTTTTAGCTACTTCTACAGTCAGACGGTTATTTAAGCTATTCAGCTGATATTAATATGCTTTTGCAGTTAGAATTCTATAATTATATAGTGTTTGTATTTTTCAATATTATTTGAACTGCTTGAAAATTATTTTAATTGAAATATTATATTCAATATTAGTACTTAAAATTTATGCATCTGATGAAATATTAAGAAAATGCAGTAAGTGAAAATATTCTTGTAGTGCCAATATTCAAAGATGAGCACACTTAACATTTTTTTATGTTTGTTTTATTTTTTCTTATTTAGATATTAAAATTTGTCTTGATCTTTAGCTCTTTTACTTTTGTATGCATATAAAATAGGGCCATGGGGGCTGAAAAGGGAATTAAGCTAAAGCAGACTGTATTTTGCCCCATTTTAACATTTCTAAGATTGGTAAGTGAATTATAATTTATTATTTTCATTTTAATATAGAATTGTTTTCCCTTAGAAAATATTATTAAATTGCTGGTGCATTTTAGCATTTAAAGACATCTTAGAATGAAATGTGATAAACCTGAATATAGACATGTATACACATATTTATATATGATGATTTGTCCATCATTTAAAAATAATTATGTTAAAGGAAGGATGTAAAGTATATGTGGGTTTATGTACATATGTAACTTTCTATGAAGCTTAATTTTCTAAAAATGTATTTCCTTTTCCAGCTATTAGGGGTTAAGCTCCTTAAATTAATTATGCTAGGTA
>NW_006376486.1:0-1193 GCF_000327345.1 Myotis davidii | reverse complement strand
GGTGTCTGTTAAGGTCTTTGGCCCATTTTTAAAATCAAATGATTTGTTTTCTTATTGTTGAATGGTGGAGAGATAAGGGTAGAAAACAGATTATTTTCATTATATAACCTTCGATGTCATATGTACGAATTACTTGTTCAAAAGAACAGTTACAATAATTTTAAACAGCTATCGTTTAGAACGGTGAACATGTATATGTATTCCTTTTATTGCTGCTGAGAACTTCTGTTGAGACAAAGGAAGTTTGTGCTTTTATCTCTCTGTTTGAATGTCAACACTAGAACTAGATTTGGTTCAAAATGGTAGTGATTTGTTTACCATGTGTGTTCCCCCAGCAGGTGTGCTGCCGCCAAACTGATTACTGGCAATTTGTGAAAGATATCCGCTGGCTGAGTCCCCACTCAGCCCTTCATGTGGAGAAGGTAAGAGATGAAGGTAACCACGAGACTTCATTGTTTGATGTTCTGTTTGAGGAGTCTCCTAGAATAGAAGGATGGTGTGTGTCGAGTTTCTTATAACCGAGGAGAGGAAATTACCCCTTCAGGACTGATTTGAAGGGGAGGATTATTTGCTTTAAAAAGTAAACTGGCCACTTTCTCTCATTTGGGGAGGGGTGTAAAAGTTTTGTTGTTTTCAAAAGATCTGCATATATGGGACCTGAGTGAGGCTTTTCAAAATCCAGGGTATATGGTATGTTAAGAGGTTCCCTGAAGTGGTTGGGGAAGGTGGGACTGAAATTTTAATAACTGTTTAAGAAGATGAGGATACAACAATTAGAAAGAAATGTGAGGTTTCTGAAGGCCCATGTCAAATGGAGCCAAACATGTTCCTATCAGCTTTGGCTATCATCATAGCATTCTACTCTTCTATCCTCTCAGCTCATCATCGTAACCCCGATTTCTAGTCAGGGGAACAAAGCCGGAGGAAGTGAGATGACTTTGCCAGAGTTACACAGCTAGTTCCACATCAGTCTCTGCCAAATTTATGTATCTATTGATTTAACTCTTTCTTGTGGAAAAGTTTTAATATATACAAAATTAAAGAGAATAGTGTAATGAACTCCAAAATATCCAGCACCCATCTTCAATACTTATTGATTCATGGCCAGTCTTATTTCATGTATATCCCACCCACTGCCAGATTCATTGTTCAGATGATGTTGGGAAAAGTAACTTGTTTTAATTTATTTTTTT
>NW_006376485.1:0-1193 GCF_000327345.1 Myotis davidii | reverse complement strand
TCTGTTTCCAGCACACGCTTTCTTACTATTTCTAGAGTGTGTCACACTCAGTTCCACCACAGGACCTCTGCACGGGCTGTTCTCTCTGCAGCCCTCTTCCGTGGGACCTCCACACAGCATCTTCCCTTTAATCAGGCTTCACCTCAAATTACTCCAGAGAGGCTATCCCTCAGATATGATAAGCGTATTAGAAGTGGCTTGTTTCCTCCCCATTATCTTCATCCCCTGGTTCTTATTCAGTTTTCTTTTTAACACTTATTTCTACTTAAAATTATGTGTTGCATTATTTGTCATTTGCTTATTATCTGACTCTCAATAAAACAAATTCCTCATGGGCAGGGCAACTATCTATTTTGTTTGCTGTTGTATCCTCAGCACATAAAATCTATTTTCTGGCACATAACAGCTCTATTTTACTTGTTAAATGAAAAAAATGAATGAACAAGTGCCTGGCCCACTATAACTTGTCTTTTGTCCCAGCCAAGTGTTTATATTATCTCTTCCAGCCAGCCCCAGGCTTATTGTGTTTGGGATTTGGTTATTGTCTTTACGAGAAACCTGTGCAGACTTTTGAGCTACACATGGTTTGTGGTCAAGGTCTCCTTCTTGTTAGAGCCTTGTGTATGCCTCCTCAGCCATCTCTCTGGGCTCATAGTCCCTTGTTTCATTCCGGTTATTTCTGCCTTTTCTGTTTTTCTAGGTTGCAGGTCCCTTGCTGCTCATTCTGATGCTAACGTCATACTTAATAGTGAAAACCTGATACTTATTTGCCCAGATACCATGGATCTAATCCTGTCTGGATATAGAACCAGGATTTGAATTTAGGTCTGCTCACGCCCTTCATCACTGATGATACTGTCGGAAGCAACATTTCCCCATGCATGACCATGGGGGAAGCCAATGGTCAGAGACCCAGAAGCATTTAGAAATATAGTTGCCAGATTTTGTATTTTGTAGATCAACATTATTGAAGGGGGAAAAAAAAAGGAAGAGAGAAGCAATACAATATAGAGCTGCTAGTATTTATTGTGCCGTCTATTTTCATCATTTTATAAAATAAAAATGTTTTAACACCAGAATACATAAGAATATAATTTTAGAATAAAAGAAAGCCCTTTAAATTGAATAAATCAAGTTTTATAAAAACCTTACAGCAGTAATCTTAATTTCTCTCTCTCTCTCTCTCTCTCTCT
>NW_006376484.1:0-1193 GCF_000327345.1 Myotis davidii | reverse complement strand
ATTTTTCAAAGTAAAGATATATATTCCAGTTTTGTAAGTTTTGGTCCATAATTTCAATCGGCGATAAGCAGGCAGGAAATACTGCATAACCAACACATCAACTGCAGAAGATTCACTTCATACTTTTGTCACAAGCCATGTGCTTCATATGGATCTCTAGTGTTTACAGGTTTATGACAGATTTGACCAGTCCACTAACTATCCCTATCCTCAGCTAAACTTACCCACTGGAGGTAAAGATATCAGTAGGACAAGCATATTTTTAAGTAAAAGAAAACAAATTTAAAAAAGTTAAAAACTAGAAATGTATTCAATTATGGGGATAGCAAGAATAAGGAAGACACTTCTGGTTCTAGGCATCCATGATTCCTTGTGTGAGAACGGGAAGTAAAGTTGGAGAAGAAAGATGGATAAAGAGAGGAGAGGAGAGGAAGAAGAAACTGCTGGAGAGAAGGCCAATCATTTTATTAAAGTGATTTGTGGTTGCTTTATTTTCTTTTATGATCCATCAATATTGTATTTATAGAGCAGTTGGGATTTACCAGATTTTGAAATTAATATTAAAACGATTTCATAGTGAATATAATATTAAATACACCCAACGTTGACACTAAAAGCCAACATTACATTTGCTTTGCATTTGTGTGATGCTTATACATTCATTATTCAATTTGATCTTTGCAGTAGCCCTGTACATTTCCATTTGAGAAGGGAAGGAGTAGAGGGCTAGGTAAATTGTTATAGGATTTGAAATACAGAAGCCCCTTTTTTACGGGCCTAAACCCTTATCTGACAGATGAGAAGACAGATACCTTGAGATGTTAAAACTAGCACTCATAGCTAGTTGTTGGGAGAGCATGGTAATAATCTCTGCTCATCCAGTCCTTCAGGCCTGCTGGCTGGCTTCTTTGGAGTAAACAGAGAATGCCTGCACAGTACTTTTCATGAATCAGGAGTTGTTCTAAGCACTTCAGCTACATTAACTCATTTATCCTCACAACACCCTATGAGGTAGGTCTCCCCATTGACAAGTGACGAAACTGGAGCACATAGACATTAAACAATCTCTCCAATGTCATGCTGCTAGCAAATGGCAGGCTAAAGATTTGAACCCAGATTGTCTTGCTCCAGTGTCTATTAACCACCACACCAACGGCCCTAACTCAAATGATGACTTCCTTGCTTCTTCATTT
>NW_006376483.1:0-1193 GCF_000327345.1 Myotis davidii | reverse complement strand
TTTTTTTTAAGAAATTATAAATGAATCTATCACATGTTTAATTTGGAATATGCAATAAAGTTGTGGTGGATAATTAATCCAACATCCATTCCACTTCTCTTATAGTCTGCAAGGATAGGGGAATGATTCCATCTCTAGTTCCAATAATAGGTCCTAAAGGTTAAAAGCCAAACTTCCAACCCCTTGCCACAGTGACTAGTTCAATCAACTCATGTCATTGTCTTTGTCACAGGGATTCATTCAGGAATTCATTCAGCCTTATCAGTGCAAGTTCAGAACTTTTTTACGTAACTGTTAAGAAATGTGAAGGGTCTCAGAATTTATCTCACCTTCAAGCTAATAAGTTAGTCTACCATAGTTTCATAGATACTGGCAGAAGACATTAGACTCCTGGGTCAGAAACAAAGATCTGTAGTATTAGCAAAAGCCTTCTTTTGCAAGTACCTTGGTTCCCCCAACTGCAATTCCCTTGGTGAGGGATGAATAGGACTAGATGATGCCTGCACACACCATGGTTGCATTATAAGAGAGGAACCCCGAGCACAGGGAACCCAAATCTTTTATATGTGGTAGTAACTGTGCCTAAACTCTGCCTGGCAGGGAGACATTATCTTTATTATGCTGGAGAGTAAACAAACCTGCTTTTTGCTCTGGAGGGAAGACATGCTCTCTGCCTTCCAAAGCTGTTCCCTATACATGCATCCTCAGAAAGACCATTCGTAACAAAGGCATCCAGGGTCTCTATTTATAAGATATGCAGAAACACAGAGACCCATGAAGAACTAACTGTCTACCAACAATGACTGCAGGAAGAAGCACTCGCTTTCTCTGAATATGAATAAGGAAGCACGTAGCCCCAGGAGCTGTTGGCAATCATTCTGCGACAATAAGAGCAGCCAAACTTAGGACCAAAGGACATGTGATGGAGAGCAGTGCTGCTAGAACAGCAAATAAATGGAACTGCAGCCTTGACTGAATCATGCCTTGAACTCATATGAACGATGGAATTTTCAATTACATGAGCCAATAAATCTTAAGAAGTCAGTTGGACTTGATGTTTCTGCTATTTGCAATCAAAAGCACTCTGATACATAAAGGACAGGTACACAGGAGACCAAGTCCTTGATCAGAAATCTAAGTATCCTGCCCTGGCCATGTAGAGCTCAGTTGGTTAGAGCATTATCCTGATACAC
>NW_006376482.1:0-1193 GCF_000327345.1 Myotis davidii | reverse complement strand
ATAGGTTGCTGCTCAACCACTAAGCCATGCCAGTTGAGTCCAACCTTGTTCTTTTTTGAATAATAGTTCTGCTATTATGGGTCCCTTGTATTTTCTTCATCTTAACTAAACATTTTATGTGGATTATTATACTTTACATCTGAAAAGGTATATATGTTTTGTAGCTAGAGGGACATATCTCAGGTGTCTCAGATTATCTGAGACAATCTGCATTTATGCCTAGTATTTCAGTGTTATTATTATCCCCAAAGAGTCCTATTTTATTCCCAAAGGGTCCTACTTTGAATGCCAAAGTATTTTATTTGGTCATCCTCAGTTTAGATTACAGAAGACTTGCAAAGCCCTTCTAGTACCCAAATAAGGAACTGAGTCTGTCAGAGAACCAGGTACAATCCATAATCCATTCCAATTCCATGGAGCTATTTAAAATTATCCTTCACTTCAACATTTTAAAATAAGCTTATCAATCACTTTTAATGTCAAGTTATCTCTCATAGGATATACTCTAAATGAGTTAAAAAAAATCAATCCCTTTCACTGACTTTCTCCTTTAGGACAAAGGGACAAAGCATGGAGGAAACATGCTTACTTATTTACTCTTTTTAAATCTCCCCAATATTATACATTTGAAAATGCTTTGGAATGTTACTTCTAATTGAAATATTTTTGTTACTATTGCTATAAGGATCTACATAAAATATTTAAATCTTGCTAAATAATACTCAATGAAATGTTAACATTGCATTAGTCAAGTATGGTACAGTAGCAGAGACAATAATGATAAATACGGCAAAGGAGTTAATGTATAACCAAGCATTTAATGTGAGTACAGAGAGAAAGCACACACAAGGCAAAGTACAAGAGTAGCAGTTTGGAGCTCTAAGAGTAAACATGAGATTGGGAATTTATAGCTTCAAGAATTTTGCATCTGGGTTGTTTGTTTTTACTTTTAACTTAGAAGTTTTAACTTTATATAGGCCTGGAAAATATATGAATACACAGTCCATCTTCTAATCTATAACTGTAAGAAGAATGTTCGTGAAATAAAAATCAAGAACGAACTATTTGAAATTGCTTCTGATTATTTTAACTGTAGGTAGACTTTGGTTTCCTGTGTATCTTTGGACATTTACTTCAAAAGAACAGGTTCTTCACTATGTGCAACATAGTTAAATAAAAGACATTAAAGCAAC
>NW_006376481.1:0-1193 GCF_000327345.1 Myotis davidii | reverse complement strand
TGCCAGTGCCTACTTCTCTGTAATTTCTCTTAGCCCCAGGCATGGCTTCTTCAGTCTCAAGACTCTGCCGACAAGTCCAGAGACTTACAGCCTAATATCCTCTTGAGTACCAGAGACTAATGTCTGGTTGCCATGGAAATCCTCTTGTGGGAGAAGGGTCTCCAACCTTCTCTAAGCTAGGTATTACTCTTAGATGGCTCTTAGTTTGGCCATGAACCACTTGGGGACAGACTTCCCTGATCAGAGAAAGACACAGTCTTTGCACTATTCATGGTCTTCTGGGACCTGGATGAATAGATGGTAGAGGGGCAGCGAGTGTGGTGTAATTTTCCCCACACCCTTAGAGGGTCTGCTCTGCATTGATTCTCTGTCTCTTTCTTCCTCCCTCCCTCTCTATTTCTTCCTCTCATTGTTTTTCTTTGCAGGTGTAGGTTTATCACATTTCTCCTTTGGTCTCTGGGAGATTTTATTTTTTGTTAGGGGGAAGATTTTCTTTCCATGAGTCTATATTAAACTCATGCACTATGAAACATAGGGATGGCCAATAAACACAAGGATCCTGATAATCTTAGAACTTTTCAATGGGGAAGTTCAAGGATTGATGCATATAAGAGATGAGGGAGGAGGTAGGGGTGGTCGATGAGAGTGCATAAATCTGTAATTGTATTTCATCCTCTTTGGGGGTAAAAATTTTAAGCATGAATAATATTAGTAATCATCACAGCTAGCAGAAAGAAGCAACATGACACAGTGCTGAAGAATGTGGGCTCTGGAGTTAGACCGCTTAGATTTGAACGCTGGCTCATCTACTTTCTTACTTCACGATCTTAGACAAGTTATACAACTACTTGGTACTTTAGTTTTTCCATATGCAAAATGGAAATGATAGTTATACCCACCTCATAAAGTAGTAAATACTAAAACAACCCATAATAGCTAACATTCATTAATTGCTTATTCCGTGCCAGGCACTATTCTAAGTGCTTTGCATGTATTCTCATTTAATCTTTATAATGATCTCAAGAGACAAGTATTATCATTAAAGATTTTAGAGATGAGAGTGCTGAGGAATGGACAGATACATGGGCTTTGGAGTCAAATGAACTGCGCTTGATGCTGGTCCCTTATGTTTACTCTTAATGTGGCCATTGACAGATTTCCACACCTCTCAGGCTCTGTTTCCTCATCTAAAG
>NW_006376480.1:0-1193 GCF_000327345.1 Myotis davidii | reverse complement strand
TTGAGAACCACTGTTAGACAAACATGATCTCCTGATTCTTCTGAACCCTCTCGACCCACAGGTGTGACCACTCCTCCAAGTTCAGGCCAGTGCTCCTCCCTTGCTTAACGTGTGCAGAGATCTCTGCAAGACAACACACTCCTTCCCCAAATACACTCACAGCTCCCCTCCTGGCCAATAGACAAACGCTGAGGGTTGAATCACAGCATAATTTAGCCGGGGGACTGCTTACAAGAGGAAATGACTATTCCTAACCCGGACGGGCAAGAGCCAGGACTGGATCCTGAGCGTGCTGGATCACTGAGGGCAGAAAATAAAACTGGACAAAAGAGAGGTTATGGAACAGCTGGCCAAGTGGCAATCCTGTGCGAGCTGTCCGTGCCAGTGGCGGGCTGTTGTGTGGTTCTGAGTAGTAGGCCCTGGACCTCGAGGTCCAGTGGCTAGGACCACCCACCTTGAGGAGAAGGGAGGTGCTCGTGGAGGAGTCCACACTATGTCTCTAGAAATCCCTGACTCTCCTTCAGGAAATATGGAAATTAATTGGGATTCCTGTGGGCCAGTGGTTCCAAAGAACGGAGGTTGCAATGAAGCACATCTAGGACCTCCTGGACATGAGGATTGCCAAGGAGGAAAGGCCCATCGAAAGCAGTGCCCACAGCCAGAAAGGACTGACCGGCCTGTGCAGCCAGTTACGTGTTGAGCTGTTTCAGGAAGAAGGAATGACGGCCGTCTCCCAACTGGAAATGGATGTGCAGACTTAAGTAGAACTGAGGGAAAACAGAAAGAGGAGTTCCCGTGAACTGAGACTACTTCAAGAAGCAGGTCTAGAGCACTGTGAAGACGTTTGCACGCCACACTATAGCACTGACAGTGACTCCAGCAGCCGCGTTCGCCCTGCCTTAGCAGGGACAATCCACTGCTTCCCAGTGTCTGGACTGCCACCTTCTGCAGGAAGCCAGGCCTCACTTCTACCTGCTCAGGGGGGAAACCCCGTGCTGGCCACTTTGGAACCGACAGGGAGACCCTGGAACTCAGTGGCAGCTGGAGTTCCTGGGGGAACTTTCAGTCTTGAATCCTCAATTCAACCAACACCCATTCCTAAGAAGCTGTGGCTCCCTGTGCCCAGACTGGACCTATTGTCCAGGGGTGGCTTTAATTTCTCTTCAGCTTGGGTTGCTTGAAACCCTGGCTGG
>NW_006376479.1:0-1192 GCF_000327345.1 Myotis davidii | reverse complement strand
TTTTTTTGGTTCTAAAAAGGATTTTTTCCCTTTCCTCAATGTCCTATCTATCAATCATGTGTACCAAATAACCTGTATACAGCATGCCTGGGGAGGGGATGTATGTAGTGAGGTGGGAGTGTGGGGAATCTGTGTTTGTGTAAGTCAAACACAATGTGGGCCTCATGTGATTCAGTCCCGGTTCTGCCACATCAAAGAGACGCAGGCCCATCAGCCCAAGTACCTAAAAAGTTTCATCTTGCTACTCTCCAAGAACATTCATGGAACCCTAATTTATGACCCAGAATGATACTCAAAGTCCTCTTTCCTTTTATCTTCAATTCATAGACTCCACAACTACTCCAGAACCTCTCAAATTCCTTACTTTCAAGCTTTCACCAAAAGTTCTCTGTAATCTCTAGGCCACATGATCCTGAGAAAAAGAGATAGACATATGTCTACATAGAAACACATATACATGCATGTATGCATGTCTAGGCATACCACTCTTAAAACATATATGCATACATGCATAAGTGTGTATCTCTACACATATACACATGTGTATTTTACACATAGACGCAGTCCCCAAGTTCTGCATCACAGAATCTTATAAATTGGACCAGCAAAAGAGAAACCCTCCTTATAGTTGAGAAGAGGGGAAAGTGAGCAAGCTTATAAAAGGGTTTCTTTAAAGAGCTGGGGGATGGTAAACAACACACACACAAAAACAAACTCCCATGCTGGTACATGTTTGTCCCCGTCATATCTACTCAGCCATCTTTCTCACTTTTTTTTCTGTAGGTTTTCAAGCTACTATTTCCACACCAGTTCCTCCCTCCATGCCTGTGTAGCTCATGCTGACTTTCTACTCTACCTTACCTTTGCAAGTATAAAGATATATGCTTGGGAATATAAAGATAATCATGCAAGTCTGTGAGAAAGGCTCCTTAGGAGGAGACTACAGCTGAGACAGCCAAGCTTCCAGGCAACAGGAGGTATCTCAAAGACATCTCCCTGTCACTGTTTACATTTTACACGAGTGTTTGCATTTTGTCAATTAGCCTCTAGATCTTCATGGCTATCTCTACAGTTGGATTTTGTCTTATTTAGAGATCCCTCCCCAATCATCAGGAGACCTTCACAGACACACTGAGACCTATTTATCCATTATCCAACATGAATTGTCAACAGGTCGGATACGATGATGACT
>NW_006376478.1:0-1193 GCF_000327345.1 Myotis davidii | reverse complement strand
AAAAAAACCCTTAAATTCTTAGGAAAGTTTAAGGCAGCACATAATGAGATCTTTATTTCCCACAGGATCATTGTGATAGGCAATGAAAATACAAACAGAAACATTCCACTGTCTTATATATCCTGTGTGTGTGCACACATGTGTGAATCATGAACTTTTTATTTTAGGTTTTCTGTTCATTTGTTTTTTAATAAACCTATTGAAATATTTTATTTGCCTTTATTATATTTAGACAACTTTTCCAGGAAGCATTTAATATGGTTTCCAACCTGGAAGTAGCCTCCGTAAGATTATTTTTAAGAATTATTGCACTTAAGTGGCTTTTGTATATCCTCCTTCTTAATTGTAATCTGAGAAAGAGACATGGGACTGATCTTTCATCTACTTAGCACCAAGTCCCAAAAGGTTATGCATAGACTGTGTTTCCTCTAACAAGCTGCAAAGCAACTGTTTTGAGAAAGTTAAGTATAGACTATACTATATGAGACATCTTTCCTGGGAGATAATTTATGTGTGTTTTTTCTTCAGTATTTGTACTGAAAATACTTATATCACTGAAAGTTAATATTTTATCCCTATTTTCAGAGGTATTACAAATTACTAAACCTACACAATCATGCTGCCTAAAGGAGAGATTATACATTTTGAGGTTTAAATAGGTGTTTCCCTAAGAGCAGAGTTCTCTATAGAAAACAAGTTTTCTTAAGGAAAGCCGAAACGGCTCTGTTTTCATTCTATTACTATTGAAATTACACTTCTTTTCGTTAATGATTGAATAAATCAGAATTTCCGTGGTATATTCTCAGCATTTTCTCCTATTTATTCCATCTGTTCTAGGAAAGCATCGGCATCTTGAGAAATAACCCACTTTGTAGCCAAAAAATATAATCTGCAAATTTGTTTATTGTGGAATAAAAATAACCATAAAACAAACAAGCTCTCCTTGAATTTTGTGCCCCTGGTTTGAGAGCTCTTCCATACCCTTGAAGGGTTTAGGCTGTAAAACACCTTGAAAAACAATTTCTCACAGTCCTAACTCACATGTAGGAAGCTGTTCCTCTCCTTCTGATGAGCGTGACTACAGATTTGCCTGGGGATTAAATAAACTAGCTCACTTCCAAAACCCCTTTCAGGGGTAAAAGGTCTCTCTTGCCTTTTGTAGCTTTCAGTACTAGTCCTTGACACCCAGGTAG
>NW_006376477.1:0-1193 GCF_000327345.1 Myotis davidii | reverse complement strand
CCAAAGAGATCACACAAACCCACATTCAAAAAACTCATTAGTTAGCCAGCAATAGAGGGGTATTGTTGCAGCTTCTATTTCATTCATTTACAGTCAACCTGACTTATTTCAAAAAGCAGTGTGGCCAGTCTTTTAGTAAGGAAATCCCCATGAAGTCAGAGTCTTTGACTATAATGACCAAAAAGGAGCTTAAGTAATACCATTATTGTGTGCTGCAGATATCTTTCTACCCTTCACATTTATGAAGGAAGTCCATTTTCGCTCCAACAGGTTTCTTCTCATCTGGTTTTCTCTACAATGTTTATGCCTGAGGTTTACTGCTAGCAGTAAAGAGTGTCCAAGTATGTTATGGGAATAGCCAAATTCCCAGTGCTTTAAAATGTATTCCGCAGGCCCCAGAGCCAGCTAAAAGCTGATTGATTATACAGCAAATACATCAAAACCAGTATTTATGAAATATCCCATTTCTTCAGCTCTATCTCTCATAAGCGTGAACACCGCATTTGGGAGTTGTGGTGTACATGTCTCAGACAGCTATGAGAAAAAATTACTGCAGATTTTCCATGACAAGGAAAAATGTTCTTTAAGCTGCTCAATAATTTAATAAAAGATCTGTGTCAAGTGATACCTCTCATGAACACGTATTTTAAAAGGTATGGTTTGAGCAGTGTAGTAAGGCTTGTCTATTTGGGCTTTCATAATCAACTTACCCAAACACCTATTACATAGCTGAATGGAGGACAAATACCATGAATGGGAGTGCAGATGGACCGTTTCATCAGACCAGTTAAGAATTGACAACAAAGTTTCTGTTTCATTTGTTCAAGATATGGGCAAAAGTTCTGGCATAAGATGGGAGAATAAGCTTTTGGTATGGCCTATGTCAAAGATGCTACAGGTGTTTAATGCTTTCAGTAGCCTATTGGGTCAATGATGATTCATTGGTTAATATACCTTCCGATATTCTTTATTGGTGTAGTCTATCTTAGATTACAAAACCAAACTCCTCTTTCCTGTATGCTAATGTTTTATGAGGCTCTATACTATATACTATTCCTTGGAGGAGACGCAGTTTGTCTAACTGGTTTGATAAGCAATATTTTTTGCAAACAATAATTTTTGTCATTTATTTGTTTTTATTCATTATTATTATTTAAACGTCAGCTGAAGATATTTTTCCATTGATTTTTAGA
>NW_006376476.1:0-1193 GCF_000327345.1 Myotis davidii | reverse complement strand
AGAATAGTTCAACAAGTAAAATCAAAAATGAAAGAGGGGGGTTACAGCTGATGATGCTACAGAAACTAAGAGAATAATAAGAAACTAGTATAAATAATTATACGCCAACAAATTGGGTAAAGGAAATGGATAAGTTCATACAAACATACACTTCTACCAACACTGAATTATGAAGAAATGCAAAATTTGAACAGACCAATTAAAGGATATTGAATCAGACATAATACATCTAAATTATTCAAACTCCTAGAGAGAGAATGTAGAATAGTGATTGCCAGGGACTGGGGGAGGGTAAAATGGGGAGTGACTGTTCATTGGGTACAGTTTCAGTCATGCCAGTTGAGAAAGTTCTAGAGATCTGCCACATGACATCATCATAGCTATCCATACCACACCATACACTAAAAATGTTATTAAGAGTGTTGATCTTATGTTGTGTTTACTATGTACAATGAGAAAAATGCATTCGAATTCTAGAATGCATTAAGAGTTGTAACAATTGTTCAGTGTAATAACCTATTTTTTGCTTTTACTTTAGTGTAAAACAAGGACTTTCCATTAAACTGAGCTTCGATTCCTTTAACATATATTATACAGATATATTAAACATCTATGAAGGCGTGGGTTCAAGCAAGATTTTAAGAGGTAAGTTAAAACAAAAATACATCCATTATTGGAATGAAAATATGTGAGAAACTGGAGGGGTGTATTTTCTCTTTATTTTGAACTACATGTAGACTCAAACTTCAAGTTTCTAAAAGGAATAAACACAACTGTTCCTCATTTTAAAAAATTAATAATTTAGTGCTCTATGCAATCAGTCTTCTTAATAATAAAATAGTTACTATCTCACTTGATTCTATTCTACTTTATGTTATTTAAAAGCATGTCAAATTTTCCAAAAATATATATAATTATATGTTTGTACTATGCTTTGTTTGAGTGTTACTTCTTCCCATTAAGCAAAACTCAGGCAAACACTAAAAAATACTACAGTATATTTCTCTGACATTGCATAAGTTATAAACTCATGGAACTCTTTTTCCTATTTTCCATATGCACTGTGTTCCTCCATCTCCCTTGGGGCTATTACTAACAAAGTGGGTAAGACAATGACTAGCAAGAATGTAGGCCCAGTAATTGGTAGATGTGGGTAGTATTGCTATCACATAACCTTTTGTCATTAAATACAT
>NW_006376475.1:0-1193 GCF_000327345.1 Myotis davidii | reverse complement strand
TCTATGTATAATTTATACACACACATATAAATCTCCATTTGTGGTCAAGTTTTGAGACATTCCAGTTGATATCTCTCTATCGATGAGCCATGGCGCTATTAAACATCACACAAGTATTAAGAAGGAGGGAGTTTAAGGGGGAAAGTTCTGCCTAGGCATGAGTTGGTAATTTATCGGTGCTGTGTAATTTCATCTGATGGGTGGTAAATGCCAGAGGCCAGATCACATGACTGGAAAGCTGGGCTACTGATTAGCCAGTCTGCATTTGGGATGAAATCAAACTTGCTGCATTTAGGCGGAATCACCCATTTTGCAATTACCCAATGAGGAAAATATGAAAACATCAAGTGTGTGTTGGCAAAGGTCCTTCACCCGAGTGAAGTAGATAGCCCTGTAGGGAGGAGCACGTAATTGTCAAAGCCACAATCTCTCACAACAAGGCAGCCTTTGGCCAGGCTTCCAGCCACAGCGAGGAACCACAGCTCAATGACTGTGTTTAAGAGAGATGTCGGGGCTGAAACCCCTTCGAAATCCAGGTTGGATAACAAGAGCTCTCCCTGCAGAAGCTCATGCTGCGGAGGCATGCTGCGGGGTTGCTAATGTAACATGTGTATAAACTCAGGTGGTGATGGGACTGAACATAAAAATTCAAAGCAGGAAAAGAAGTTTTATTTCTAAACTGCTTAAACCCAACTTCTCTTCACCTGCAGAATAAAATGCAAACTCCTCGGCCCCACCTGGGCAGGCCTTTCATAACCAGATCTTACCTCCATTCAAGCCTCATCTCTTGCCACTTCACTCACATGTCCCATCTACAGTCAAACTAAAGCTCTTCAAACATATCCTTCTTTCTTCTTCTGTGACTCTGAACAAGCCATTCTGCTTGGGGATGTTGTATTGTTCCCTCCTTTTAGCCAAGTAAATTGCTCATCCTTTAAGAACCAATACAAATGTCACCTGCTTTGAGGTCTTCTTGCTCTTCCAGGCAGGGTAAGTGCCTTTTCAGCATGTTATTTATATCCATTATGTGACTTGCTATTTTGCACTGTAATTATGTCCGTGCCTGTCTTCCTTCCTAGACTGCATGCTCCTAAGTGTAGAGACTGTGATGCACTAATCTTTGTATGTAAGGCTGAGATTGGTGGCCAGCCCTTGTTAAGTGTACAATAAATGTTTATTGAGTTAAAAAAAAA
>NW_006376474.1:0-1193 GCF_000327345.1 Myotis davidii | reverse complement strand
TTTTTTTTTAATGGGAACTTCTTATTTAGAAAATAAGAACCCTCCTTTTGTGTTATAATGAAAAATATGTGTTGAGACAGTGTTTCCTGTTCCTGATTCAGTGTTCCTAAAACTCCCGTAATTTTCTGAGTGATAGGGGTGATAGGAGTTTCTATCCATTATTACAATATGGTAAGTCTTAGCCAGAACTTGAAGAGCTCTGAAATAGGGATTGGACACCAGAAAGACCAAGCCTCGAATAAACTCCTGGAACTACCAGCCCCATCCTACCCCAACCTCTGAGGAGGGGAGGAGAGCAAGAGATTGACATAATAATCAATCATACCTATGTGATGAAACTTCCGTAAAATCCCTTAAACAACAGGGCTCTGAGTGCTTCTAGGTTGATGAATGCATTGACATGACAGGTGGATGGTACCCTCAGGTCTATGGTTACAGAAGCCCCTGTGCTCAGGACCCTACGTGCCTGCTCATCTGGCTGTACATGTGTATCCTTTATAATGAACGGGTAAACAGAAGTGCAACGTGTTCCTGAGTTCCATGAGCCTTCCTAAAACGTTACTGAACCTAAGGAGGGGATGGTGGGGACCCCCAATTTCTGGCAATTCAAAAACACAAGCATCCTAGGACTTATGACTGGCAACTGAAGTGTATGTGTGTGTGGAACTCCCCTTACCCGTGGGCTCCATGCAGGCTCCATGTCAGAATCATAATTAAATCTGATTGTTGAACACTCAGTTGGTATCTGGAAAATCATAGAATTAGTTGGTGGTGTTAGAAAATACCACACACCTTGCAAAGAGAGAGAGAGAAAGGTGAATAGCAAGCGGGACTATATTAGGATCAGTGCTGTTCTTTCTAGTCTTTATGGTGGGGCAAAGTTTATGTATTTTTGAAACTGTTAATAGAGAAAAAAAGAAGATAATTCAGAGACTCTTTTGTCAGAAAATGGGGAGAAAAACTTAGAACTGTAGTTTGAGTATCTCTCTGACAGGGTCCAGGTGTATTAAGCCTCCAGGCAAAGAAACGTTGTACACCCAGAGCAGTGTTCAGGAGCCAGAACTGAGGTGGGTGTGCCTTATGCTTCTAAGCCCAGACTTCTAACAAGCAAGGTTCAAGAGGTCGGAGAAATTGGATACCAACTCCCAATAAGAACCACTTGCTCTGGGTAATAAACTGCCACCCAAATGCTT
>NW_006376473.1:0-1193 GCF_000327345.1 Myotis davidii | reverse complement strand
TATTTGCATATTACCCTTTTTATTATATAGGATGTTGCATTGTGCTAACAATTAAACATTGCATTTCTACTAGGGAATGCTAGGTATGCTCTGGCATATTCTATGTCGGGTCATTTTATTCTGTTTTATTTTTGCACAATAATAAATGGTCTATAAAGTCTGTTCTCTTCCTTTTCCCCATCATTATAATCATTGACATATGGTGGTCCAGAAGTATTTTTAAAGGAAAAGTTATGCCTATACTCAGAAGAGTTGCACATAAATCACCAAGATGGGGTTCATCTTATAAGCTGTGTGTTCAGGTTACTGAATGCTATTCTTGGAGCCAAGTGTCTAATACTCATCTTTAGGAATCTTAAGCAAAAAGAGAGGGCATTGGGGCTCCATCATTAGACCATGAACACTAAAGCCTGGAGTCTGATCTCTCTTTGCACATATTTTATCCATTACTCTGTCCACACTTGCCAAAATCACTAGTAAGGGAATGAAAATATGTGGACTTTGATGGGTTTTGACCTATATGATGCCAGAAACTCTTGTGACCAATATTCTCTTTAAATTAGCAAAATCTTTGTTTTTAGTGAATCATTTTTCAGTCTCAGCAATAATTTTCTGTACACAAAATACTTTTGATTCTTTGCTAAGCATTTCAAAATGTACTCCTTACTATATAAAACTTTGCAAATATTATTTACCTAAAAGTAGTTCAATTGATGAATTAATTCCTAACATAGATGAGTAACACAGAATATTCCATGATGTCAAATGAGTTTTGTATTGAATTAAGCAAACACCCTTACTTATGTATGAGTCCCATAGAACTGTAGGTATTTGTGTTTTTGTTTTTTATCCAAAGAAAAACTGACCTGTAAACATTGCTGATACAAATATCACCATTTTAGATGCAGTGGATTCCTAGTTTTCTTTCTTTTCTCTGTGAAATGTATGCTTGGCTGATGAGGATTCTGTGAAACCCTTCATTAGGGCACTACGGTTCATTAGGGCTTAAAGAGGCGTCACTGAAATTCCAATTGTCCATGCTGTAATGCCCAGCCTCCCTGAGTAGTAATCGGGAAACATTATGCTGTGTACTTTACTTCTGTAATGGCTTTTAGAGTCTTTTTATAGATTTTATTGGTTAAGATTTGTATTACATAAAACATTGACAAGTTTCTTTTTTTCTTCTTCTTCTT
>NW_006376472.1:0-1193 GCF_000327345.1 Myotis davidii | reverse complement strand
AAATTAGAAGTTCTGCAATTAGTGTTTGTGTTAAGGAGTCAGTGTGAGTCTCAGAAAAAGACATCAGACTAAGAGTTAGGAAATGTGGATTCTAGACTTAACTCTTTAACAGAAAGTTTTATGGCTGTGAAGTCACCTCACTTTCAATTTTCTCCTCTGTACAAAGAAAAGATTATACTATGCCTTTCCAAGTTCTTTCAAGTCTATACTTCTTTTATTGTCTTTATCATGTGAGTAGTTATTGCCACACTGTAGCCGACCCAGTATGATAAGAGACATGATGTCACAGGACCTGATTCCTTCCAGTCAATCATTTTTGGAGTGTTCTGTGTTTGATTTGCTAACTGGAAGCAGTGGATAAAATGAAGTAGATCGGAGTTCAGTAATGGAGACAGATTATTGCATGATTTCACCACCCTGAGTTTCCCTTGACTTCCTGTCTCTTCCCTTATACAATCTAGTAGGGTGGCTCTATCACAATTTAAGAACTAACAGTTAATGTTGCTCTTATTCTATTCTCTGTTTTTCTACTTCCTCACCTCCCCATTCATGTCTCATTTATTATATTCTGCTTATATGTCCTCACTACCTTTAACTGTTGTCAGGTAGAACGTTAATTCCTAGTTGCCAAATTCAATAGTCCTCTTCATACTAGCCCTCTCTATAATTTTGGCCCTGTCTATCTCTTCCCATTACAGAACACTTTTTTCCTTGGTCTTTGATGTTACTGCTCTCTGTGTTTCTCCTCATACTTCTCTCTGGTTATCCTTTGTCTGTCTCCTTCTCAGCTCCCTTCTCCTGCTAGTCCTTAGGGTTGACAGTTTTCAAGGGTTCCATCTGCTGGTCTTTGCTATTCTTAGTATATATATTCTACCTGGAAGAATTTCTTAAAAAGCTATATTGAGATATAATTGATGTACCATACAATTGCATTTAAAATGTGCAATTCAGTGGCTTTTAATATTTTTACAGATATGTACAATTATCACTACCATCACTTTTATTTTTGTCACTTCAAAAGGAAATCTCATAACCTTTAGCTATGACCTTCTTCTATTCATCCATTTGTTTTCAACTCTAAAAACCTATAATCTACTTTCTGTCTCTATAAATTCACCTATTCTGTACATTTTATATAAATAGAATTATAAAAATGTGACCTTTTGTGACTGGCTTTTTTCACTTAGCATAAT
>NW_006376471.1:0-1193 GCF_000327345.1 Myotis davidii | reverse complement strand
CCTATTCTGCTTTATCCATATGAAAGCAATCTCTTCCATAAAGCCTTTCCTGGTCTCCTCACTATGTAATACTCTCGTATGAAAACCTCATAGGACTTTGTTTCTCTCGTATAGATGTTATCATGCTCTTTTTTGGTTTGTTTCATAATTATTTATGAACTTTTCTTACCCCTGCCTCCATTAGGCTAAAAGTAAAAATGATAATTGGTTTGTCAGTATAAACCTAGAATGGCTGGTATTGTTCTATACAGAATTAAGTTTTCAAAAAATAATTCTTTGAATTGACCAAGAAAATTTCATTGGCAATGAATCATAGCAGGTGACAGTAGAGCTAACATTTAATAAGATGGCTACTCATTATTCTAAATGATGAGAAGCATTTGAAGTAGTCCGACCTTATAGGGAAACTGCCAAAGTTCACTTATCTATATAATACCAATTGTAACGGCATGTAACCATTGAGTAAACAATGAGTATTTCATGATACAGGGAAAAATATTTAAGTCAACATAAATTAAAGCACCTCAAATTTGATGTTGAGAGTGGGATATAGAAAGAGCACAGAAATAGCAGTAAAGACACTTGGTTCTTCTAGTCCCAGGTTTATCAGCGGTGTGACAAATTTTTAAGTCTCCAAATCTTTCTGAACATATATTTTCAAATGTACAAGTGGGAAGAGGAATTCCTGATCTGTATATTTTATACAAGTGGTTCTCAGATTCTACCATGTACCACAATCACCTGGAGAGCTTGATTCAGTAGTATCTTTTAATTTATAAAAAGTTCCCAGGTAAAGCTAACTAAACATTGAGAACCACTGTATTAAAAAGTAGTTCTGAGCTATAAATAAATAATGTATATAAAGACAGAAATACATTTACAATTTACTTTATGCAAAATTTTTATGAATCTATGTTTAAATTCATGTTAAAAATCTGCCCAGTAACTCTGATGATAGGTAAATGTACATTATGTGACCTATGAAAATAGGCTCAGAATTGCCAGACAAAGCAACTATTTTCACATCCTACTTTCTAGTTCATTAAAATATTTTAGTATACTGACATCTAGTTTATTAAACTTTCAGTTAGGAGATAAATTTTACTTATTTAACTGTATAATATTATATGCGACACTATAAACATTTTACTGTTAGAATGTTTATTATCTACACTAATAAAAGAGAAAGATGC
>NW_006376470.1:0-1193 GCF_000327345.1 Myotis davidii | reverse complement strand
CTTGGTTCCTGGGTTGAAGTTCAACCGCTGAGCCTCACCCTGCTGGGCTCATAATAATTGCAATGCTCCGGCCTACCACACACCAGCCCCAGGAACACGTCCATCTCGGTGCGGCCCTCCGGGAGCTCAGCAACCTTGCGGGTGCGGAGGAGAGTGGTGAGACCGGTGCTTACGCCCCTCCAAGCTGGCCGGAACCTTCCGGATGTCTGCACCTGAAGGTCAGTGCTCCTTGTCCGGCTGACCTCACACCCGACACCTGCCTGGGACCTGTTTCACCTCCCCGCTCCCTTCAGCTTTCTGCAGGGGCCTCGTCTAGGAGAACCTGGGGCCAAGTCCAGCTCTAGCGTTCAGAGATTCCAGAAAAGAATGATGGGATGAATCACTCCTTGAGCTATATGGGGTCTGCTGAGCTCAGACCCAAGCGAGTATCAGAAAAGGAAAATGTCCCCTCTCCCTCTGCTCCCCTCTGGCCCTGGACTGCAATTTTCACCTCTCTTGGGGACAGGGACGGGTCGGGGTGCCAGCATAAACATTTGGTATGTTCCGAGGGCATGCGGCGCCACACAGAGGGGCTCCCCAGTCCAGGCTCCCACACTGCTTTCAGAGCAGCCTGAGTGCTGCATTATTTAAGGCCCCGCGGGGAGCTAGGAGGGCAACCTGTTAGAGAGGGATCCGATTAGAGCAGGGGCTCAATCAATGAGAAGGCTCAGCGAGCCCCTCCTCTGCTCAGAGTGCTGATGAAAGGAGGGGAGCGGAACAGGCCGGGGAGGGGGAGAAAGTCCTCCTTCCCACCACCCAGGAGGCATGGTGTGGCCCAGGGCCTAGCACAGCACCAGCACCACTCGCATGCTTGTTATCCGATTAACCGGGATACGTGGCACTGAACCAAAGGAAGAGCCCATTGTCACTTGTGAAGGAAAACACCACCGGCCTCTTGAAGAGAAGGAACTCTCATAGCGGATCTCTGCTGAGCTTTTAGAAGGATTTCTCCTGAAGGATCCGCAAACATGGAAGTAACAAAAAACTACGACTTGGATCTTTTTTCCCATCGGCATGGTGAAATCCTTGCCTTCAGATGGCGAGCCAGGTTGAGTGTGGGAGGGAACCCCAAGGTTGCTGCAAATTCACTTTGGTGCCAGTCTCTGAGTGGTGCAGACACTGCCCACAGCGCCCTGGGCCCAGTCGCCCACACC
>NW_006376469.1:0-1193 GCF_000327345.1 Myotis davidii | reverse complement strand
GCATATTCCTCTCTTATTATATAGGATATTTACCACCCATATGTGTAAAGTGTGTTCCAAACAAGTAAAATTCCTCATTTTCTTTTGGTTCATTGTATTTATTTCCTTTAACAATGTTGTCCCCTGTACTTTTTGACTATACCAATCCCAATCTTTCTCATGCTTTAAGATTTTCTTTGAGTTTCCCTTCCTCCATGAAGCCATTCCAATACATTAGCATTCATTCATTCATTTATTCATTCATTCTACCAATAGATATTCAAGGAGGGCCCACTCCATGCCAGGCACTGGGTTAGGCTCCATGGATTCAGAAGCAAAACCCAAATGGACATGGTTTTTGCCTTGGTAGATGTAATAGGCCCTCCCCAGTAAACCTGAGCAGAGTGCTATCGTTTTCAGGCATGTTAACCATCTCTCAGAAATTAGATGTAGCACTTTAAGGGTAGAGGCCACAGTTATATTTCTTCTGGATGTCTCATGCAGTGGCTAGAGCATGGTGTCCTCATAACATATTCTTATTGATTGACCCAGGACTTGAATAGATTTGTAGGGAACGTGAAGACAAGTGATGACAAATACACCTGGGTCAAGTAGGGAGGGGCAACAGAGAGCAGACCAGGGCTGTTGGGAAGGTGGGAGGAAGGAAACCTCATAAGACAGCAGCTAAGAACTGAGAGAGAAGAGCGATGACCCTGACGCAGTGTGGGAGACACTAAGGGCTCAGAGTGGGAAATTCTCGCCACAGAGGGCGTTCCAGCAGGACAGAATCTACTAGTCAAGGTCATTTTCTAAAGCCCCTCTCTGTTCGAAAGGAAGAGCTGGGTGACTGTAACGTAGTTATATGTGAAAACTGCACTAGATGTCTTGCATCACAGAAGCAACAGTGTTTTCATAAAAGGACACTCCTCTCTGTTCATCATTCTGGAGACACCAGAGCTCAGTAGAGGTCAAGCTCCACGTGGTTCATTACAACATAATGATGGGTCTGTAAGGTGAATGGCTGGCTAAGACGGGCCAGGTGAATATAATTACAGAGCCAAGAACCCAGTCCACGTAGAAGGGCTGAAGGTACAGAAGTGATCGCACACACTCAAGAGGGCCACAGGGGAGAAGAGGAAGTGCTTCCGTCCACCAATGAGCTGCTTTTCTTTTCCATCATCCAAGGCATTGAGAAGATCAAGCAGTTAGACCTG
>NW_006376468.1:0-1192 GCF_000327345.1 Myotis davidii | reverse complement strand
TTTTTTGTGAATATTCCACAATTTGCAAACTTTGCAGATTGGGAAATACAGTGGTTATCCACAATAGTTCATGGGAAGCGCCAAGGATTTCCACTTTTCCATAGTGTTTCAAAACCTCTAGGCCCAGTCATCCTCTCTTTGACGTATCTTTGAACATTACACCTAGTATCAGATTATCCCATCACATCGCATTTTGTTAAAATGCATTGAAACAAATATATAATATGTTTCCTGTGGTACAATATTCCCACCTTGCAAATATTAACCACCAGTGATTGCTCATAATCACATTATGCCTGAGTGGTGATTGAGGGAATGTCTAATAGATTAGCTTTTCCATTCTTCTGCAAAGTCAGCTATTCCCAGTCTCCCATTAATAGCTGTTTTTAACCAAATTTCCCTTAAATGGTAAGATACAAGGAGTGGGAATCAGAAATTGTGAGTCCATAACCACTCTGCTGTTTATCCTCTAGTATTGATCTGAGGAACTGAGGAAGAGACCATTAAATATGATTGAAATAATCCTTTGGGTCTCCATCTTCTTCCTTAAGCCCAAAGACTGATCTGGTTCAATTTTGGCCGCAAGGATGTCTTTAGTCCTCAAAAATCATAGATTCCAATAACCCTTACTCTCACTGCAACCTCCTGACCTTCTACTTCTCAGAGGATCTCCTCGTCTTTACCCATAGACATTCCTGTCCTTAGTTCCTCATCTACCTTCATCCAAATGTGTGCTTTCATTAGTAGCTTTACTACCTACCCTAAACCTTGTGATTAATTTATCCATCTTCTCACTCACTAGCACTTTAATTTACCTACACCCTATTCTCTTGCCATATTGTCTCTGCATATTTCCTGATCTTTGGATAAATGACAAGGAACAATCCACCTTTTCTCCTACTCTATCCAGGGGATGGAGTCCTGCTGGAGAAAGTCGCATGACCCCGAAAATCGATGAAACCTAACTTTGAGTCTCTGGCTTCATGGAACCATTAGCAGCTCCTACCTGCACTTTTATTAGCTAACATAAGTTTTCCCTTCAATTCTATTCAATGTCTCTTCTAAATTTAAACCCTCACTTCTCTTTCATTAAATTCACAGTTCAACTTCTAGTTTTCTACCTCTTGTTCTTATACATCTTTTCAGTGTTATCTTCTATTTAGATTACTAGAGGCCCAGTGCACAAAAATTT
>NW_006376467.1:0-1192 GCF_000327345.1 Myotis davidii | reverse complement strand
TAAGCCAGTCAGAGAAAGACAAGTCCTGTATGATTTCACTTGAATGTGGATCTATTCTCCCTTTTCTTCATAACAGAATGCAGTTACATTGTGGTGAGCAATGTACCTTTCTAAGAACTACATTTCCCAGCTTCCTTTGTTGCTAGAATAGCCGTATAACCTAATTTTGGGCCAATAGGAAATAAACAGGAGTCATTGGACAAGGCTTCTAGGTAAGCTACTTAAAGAATAGGCTGACTTAGATGCCTTGCTTACACATTTGCCCTTGATCTTTCCCCTCTTCTTTTATGGGTTGCAAACATAAAACAGTTGTCTTGGGTTCATAAAATTATGTCAAACACTAAATTTTCTTAAAGGCAAAGACGTGACAATGTGTATATGTGTGTTAAATTTCCAATATTTCTCTAGTTTTTCCTTTTTATAAAGTTCTATAACAATTTTATGATGAAATATCCTGTTGCAATCTTCTAGGTAAAATTTTTAACTTTTCTTACCTGCATTAACTTTGTTTCCTTGGGGTTTTTGTCTTTTAGTTAATCCATTTGTTGTCTGTTATTCATACTGAGCACAGCTGTCTCTTCCAGCGGCGTTAATGCTGGTACCTCACTCTATCCTCAAGGAAAAGATCCTGCTCTGTACTTTCACATTCTTCCCAGAGCATGGCAACAGCAGCTACATATGACTTATTCTGAAAGCCTTAGTACAAGGACTGATCAGACGATCACTGAAGACTTCCTTGTGTAGGTCGATATTCATGTGGCAAAGAACAGTTATTCAGCAACTTCCAGGATCTCTGGGTATCTCCATTTCTCCCAAGTATAAGTACAATTAGGAGATAAAAGTTTTAAAACTGCATAATTGAAAGGAAGCAAGGTGGTAAGTAATTTCCAGAATAAATGAAATAGTCCATCTTCAGAAGCAGAAATTCTTATACCATTTTAAAAGCTTTTATTGCTTCAAAAAATACTTTGATTAAATCAGTTTTGGGTATGATATCATATAAGTTTGTGACCCTTTTTTTATGGAACGTTTTGGGAGTATTTCATGAAACTACTATTCTGTGAAATACCTTTTGAAAGAAGATGACATGCAATATGTAGATACTATATTAATGGTATTAAGAATATTACCAACCATTAAACTAGTACTCTTATTCTCAAAGCTAACAAACTGTTCACCTCAAAAAAAAAAA
>NW_006376466.1:0-1192 GCF_000327345.1 Myotis davidii | reverse complement strand
TCTCATCATTGATGTTTCTATCTCTCACTCTCTTTTCCACTCTGAAATCAATAAAAATTATATTTACAAAAGAATGAATAAACTGACCTGTGAGGTTGGCTCACAGAGAGGGAGGAATAAACTCCGTTTGTCTTATTAAAAAACAAATAAACAAAAACAGGCCAGAACTAAAAGAAACAGGAGAAAAATACAGGGAAAACAACATAATTGAACCTTGTGCTTTCCTAATATTTCATGCCTGTAGGGCTCAATTTATTCCCTAACCATTAATTCAAACATCAGTAGCTCCATGGTTCAGACAGGGCAAACATTATTACCTTCATCTGAAAGATGAAGGGAGCAGGGCAGTGAGTTTACAGAGCCCAGATTAGGACTCGGAATATGATTGCTGTTCAGCAATCCGCAAAGATAACTCTAGGACCCCTCCTCTCTCCATTGTCTGGGTGTCTTTCAGGCCTCACCTTAGTTATAATTCATCCCTTCACCATGGGCCCCTTTACATCTCTGTTCTCCTATTGTGAGGCCTTCCCCAACCATCCTCTCCAAGTACCCATTCACTGATCCCCATCAGCTTTACGATGCCATTGAGCCCAAAGCAGCGCTGAGTAAATATTTGTTGACTAACTTCTTCCCTTTATTAAAACCTGCTTTCAGTTAAAATAGAGTCATCTCATGATGGTTGAAAAGGCTTAATTGAAGACATGTTCTGGGGGTTACTTTCATTATCATAGAAAAGACCATTCTGTAACCACATTGTGAAGCGCACTGGCCAAAGGAACAAAGCTCTAATTTATAGCAACTCATAATTTGAAGAAAGTATTTTCGCACCGCAAGGGATCCTTTTGATGACCTCTGACCTAAGTCCAAGGCCAAGACCTGGGGACAGCCATCATCAGAGACAGGGTGAGAGAAGAAAAGTGGGTGAGAAGAGAAGCGTAGTGCTGTTTAAATTTAGAGAAATGAACCACAGGATTTCATTTCGCCTGAAATATGTTTAGTATCAGGAATAAAGCCTTGCAGTATGTTTAAACAACATCCTTTTCTGTCCTACATCTTTCTTTGTCAGGCATCTGACTTTTACCTGAGTGAACGGCTTCCACACTCACAGGGAAGGGAAGGGAGGCCGCGCCTTTTCAGCTGAGCAGCCAGAGGGATAGTTCTTCGGAGGTGCAGACCTTCATGTCAGCAAGGA
>NW_006376465.1:0-1192 GCF_000327345.1 Myotis davidii | reverse complement strand
CTGATCTAAGTCTTTCTTTATCATGACCTGGAACAAATAGTAATCTGGACAAGAACTCCTTTCTCATGTGAACCTGTACTGTGCATTAGGTGCTAACCCGAAACAATGGTCTTGGTGATTTATTAAGGGATCATACAAAGATTCAAACAGCTTGCTCCATCCACACTCTAAGATGTCTACTATACTAACAGGCTAAATATAATCTTACCTTCCCCGCCCTCTCATATCCAAAGAAACTAGAACTCAACTCAACTTACTCAGCAGGTAATCACTCACATCCTGAACAGAGAAGGAGAGAGCTGGAGCAGGGCTTTTGCGTGCTCACTACAGATCAGCACAGCTGGGCTGCAAAGACCACTTTCTCCAAATTCTGTTGCCAAGTTGAATTTTATGATTTTCACTGGCAGATGATCAAATGCAAACTCTTAACGGACAGCCAAGTTACCTAACAGCAGCTGCTGGAAGAACTAATTTAGAATGCAAATCTAGTCCTTAATCTATAGGAAAACTGTTCCAGTGATGGATGGCTTTTGAAGCCATAGTTTCTGAAAGACACCCCTGATGCCCTCAAATATTATGGAAGAAGAAATGCTTAGGTGCCATTTGTTTACTTTTGAGCAACTGCCCCCCCAGGGGGATTGGAGTCCCGTGAAAAGAGGGTCCAGGTATTTAAAATCAGCCTCAACTCTCTTTTCCACATAAGGAAATTGAGATCAGAAGACGGATGTGCAGACTAATTTCAAACAATGTCTTTTTAGTATCTAGGACTCCACTACTTTAGGCTAAACCATCTAAAGGACAAGGCAACTTGGATGTAACGATTTGCCTAGAATTCTTTGTGATGTCAAGAAAGTGGAAATGTTAGCACCTGTCATTGATCCAAACTCTAAAAAAATCCGGTGTCTGTAGGTATGAATTATCAGTTAAAGTTGATAGTCTTTTTTTTCTTTTTATTCATTTAACTGCTAACAGTGACCTTCTAGAATACCTAATAGATGAAGAGTTCTCTGAATAATTCCACAGCTTTGATCCTCATCTCTTCAGTTGAACAAAATCCTAGAAAATACTCAGTTTTGGTTATTAGGAAGTTTCTTATTATTGCATTAAGTTATTAAAGAAACCTGGTCTTGTGCAATATGTATGAAGATCTCATCAGTTGGCAACTGTCAGAGTTAATGCAATAGAAAAAAAA
>NW_006376464.1:0-1192 GCF_000327345.1 Myotis davidii | reverse complement strand
CTATCCACTGAGCCAGACCAGCCAGGGCAAATTTTACTTTCTTTATATGGCTCACGTTTGTGATTTACATTATATTTCCTTTGGACAGTACCAATCTAGCATATCGTAAACACTCCAAATGTTTAGCTATTATTTTAGGACACTTCTCACTTTCATGTAAACAAACCTTGTTATGATCCAGTTGTCACTCTGACCACATTCAAAAACTCATGTTATCATCAACTACGGTGGAGATGAGGGTTTTATCTGGTTTTGGGGGGAAGAGTGGTCCTGAAGTTTGCTCAATGATAGGAATGCTTTTAGTGTGATCCAAGGACGGTTTTCCTCCAACAGTGGACTGAGTAATGATTGCAAACTAATTACAGCATGCGTATTGCACTTTGCTTTGCACTAACAGCTTTCTACCAGCTGTTTCCTTTAGCAGTTGTTCATTTCAAGTAGGTACCAATGTTGCTGGAAGTGTGAGATGCCAGCAAGCAATTTCAATTCTTTGCTTCAAATTGAAATCTGTATTTCTTTCTTTCCTTTCCTTTTTCCTTAGGCCCTTCAAAATCTACATAGCTCTAAGGCTAATTTTATAGCACCCTTCCTGGTCTCTTTTCCAGAAAAAAAGAAATCTTTTGAAGATTATACACAGAATGATACAAAATCTGAAGTTTAATTAAGCTTTAGCAAAAATATCCTTTAACCATTACATTTGTTTCTTACTTTATTCCTTCATAGCCTGCAACTCTTCTGAAGTACACTTTCATGTAGAGATTCAATAGAACCATTTAGAGTACTCGTTACTGTGGATTAAATAACGATTCCCATCTGGCTCATGAAATATATAATCTGTATTCCTTTCTGGATAATAAATATAGTAAGTAACTACTTACCATCCCTTACCATTCCTTTTGTCTGTCCTGGTGGGTTTTTCTTTCTTGTCTATCAATGAAGATTTTTTCATTAACGCTTTCCTTACATTGAAACATGTCCCTTTGACTTGTTTTTATAGAAAAAAGACATTATATTGGTCCCTCTGACCCCAGCAGGGCTTCAGATGTGTAATGATGACTATTAAAAATGACTGGCATTTATTGAGCCATACTATGTGGTAGGGACAAAAGCACAGGGACAATAAGAAATGACCTGTAAACATCATCTTATGCAAATCTTTTAAAAAACCCATTTGAGGGGCATCATTACCCCC
>NW_006376463.1:0-1191 GCF_000327345.1 Myotis davidii | reverse complement strand
GCTTTCTTCTAGGATTTTTATGGTTTCACGGCTGAAATGATTAAGCATTTGATTAAAATGTATGATTTTTTAAGGACTGGTTCATAATCAGAGATAGTGTTGTTGTTTTTTTTAAATTAATGAACAAGGCCATTCAAAGCCTATCAGCTGAGGCACAACACAGAGATTTAACAAACATGTGTCTTACATTCACATTGACTATCTTATGGTTAAAACTTTGTATTTATCCTGAAGCCTTTCTGTCAGATAATTTCATAGCTCAGGTGGGATTGCTGAGTTCTGAATTCCTGATTGTAAAAGGAGTCCAGACTTAATTTCACTGATATCTTAACCTGAGAGGCAGATTGAAAACAAGTAATGAACAATCTTTTTGAAAGTTCTTCAACACCAAATTCAATAGATAGCCTTAAATGCAATTGAGATTTAGTTTTTAAAAAAGGACATGATAGCAGGCGATTTTTCTGCCAGGGTACTCAGACATCAAATACAAGAAGAGGGAAAACAAAGGAAAGAACAGAAACCTGCCTATCGCATCTGGACTGGCAGCATCTGCTCCTGGCTTTTGCTCATCATTGACAGACGTTCAGTCCAAAATTGGAAACACAATTGATATTGATAGGAGCTGGTCAAGGAAAGGACCATGTTGCTTGCACTAAATGATGAAGAAATTAAAGGTGCTCCCCTAACAGCATTGCCTGTCAGCCTCTATAGTGCTAGATACAGTTATACAGAGCAATGATCCTTTGACTTGATGAAGTTCAGGACCTTTCATGCAGGACTAAATGAAAATAACAGGTTTGATATTTTCCTTTTAAAAGCCTCATAATGTGTTTATGTTTCAGATGAAATATACCCAGAAATGTAACTCAGCAGGTAAGCTATTTCTAAGTTCAAAGGAATTATAATTATGACAACAAGGAAAATACAGCCACATGGGAAGAGGCAGAAGTGGTTACAGAAGTCCATCCTAGAAGCAATGAAAGCCAGAGAGTGACCTTGTCCACAAAGTCAGAGCTAGCAATGGGGTCTACTCTCACAAACAAGCAGTCTCTCCCTGGGGTCCAGGCTAGAGAGGCTTACTGAGGATCCAAAGGTTGGGCCTTGAGAAGAGATGCAGTGGTGAATGAACAAAACACACAAACAACCCCTGTGTCCAAATAGAGAAAGAAGAGAGAAAATCACTGAAATACA
>NW_006376462.1:0-1192 GCF_000327345.1 Myotis davidii | reverse complement strand
GTGGGATATCTTAACACTTTATGATGTGATCATGTTTCATACTGTCCCACACTCATGCCTTTACTTAGGGTGTTTTTCTGGTGTATCTTTCTCTGTAGCTCAACCCAAGTGTCAACTTAAGTGCCAAATCAAATGCCATCTCCTGTATGAGGTCCTCCTCCTGCTCCCCTCTTGAAGTGCTTCTCAACTTTTAATATGTATATGAGTCACCTGGGCATCTTGTTAGAATGCAAATTCTGGTTTGGTAGGAGTCATTTAAAGTCTGGGATTCTACATTTCCAAGTTCTTTGTTGATACTGAAGGTCCCTGGGCCACACTGGGAGTAGTAAGGGCCTAGAGAGAAGCATGTCCTTTCATTAAACCACAGGACAAGATTCCATTGCAGGATTTGTATATTATTCATTTACAATAGTCTACAATCTTTAAAGTACCCATTTTATCTCCTCAAAATAGGTTTGGGTGGGGCTCATTGCTATTTTGGTTAAATGCAGTGACTTAATCAACTTATTTTAATGAAAATGAATATACTTCTGTTATCACTTTCTTTTCTTTTCCATACCCTGGTTACTCTCTCTTTTTAGTTTAATTGGTTTTCATATGGATAAATATGTGGGAAGAAGGGGGTTGGCTATAGGTTAGGATGGCCAACATGTTTAAGGTAATGCTAATTTTGTGAAGATAATAGCTATTATTGTTATAGCCAGGGTTCTCAAATGGAGAAAACAGAATCCACTCTAGCTCAAGCAGAAAAGTCATTTTTGAAAGTAAATCAGGCAGCACATAGAACTGTTGAGAAAGTCAGAGACTACACAGCAAATGCAATGCATAGGACTCCATGCCACACCTTTTGGGAGTTGTCTCAAAGCTCACCTTGTACTTGAAGTCCTGGGACTTCAGCCAGTACTGCTTCTGAAAGCTGTATGTGTCTACCACCACCCTGGCCACAATTGGTTCTGGTTTCATTTTTCATGTGTGTGTTAGTTTCCAGTGTGCAACAATCCATTGCTTGCTTCTTCCAGCTTCTGATGGCTCTGGCATTACTTGGCTTGTGGCTGCATAACTGACAGTCTTTAAGGCCAGCATCTTCAGATCCCTTTCTGCCCTACCCTCACATTGCCTTCTTCTTGCATGTATCAAATCTCCCTCTGCCCACTTCCTATAAGGCAGTGGTTCTCACCCTGTGGGTCGCGAC
>NW_006376461.1:0-1192 GCF_000327345.1 Myotis davidii | reverse complement strand
CAGTAGACCAATTCAGGCCTTGTGGACTCGCCTTATTGCAGTCAGGAGAGCAGTGCTTCTCATTTGTGCACAGCTTTGGGCTCTTTCAGAGCGATTCTGCGTTATCTCACTTGATTCTCACAACAGCCTTGAGAAGAAGTGGGTAGATCTCACCACCCATATTTGACAGATAAGGAAAATGGGCACAAAATGCTTAAATAGTCTCCCTCTGTGACTGAGGCAAATTGTATGGAGACAAGAGGTCAAGACTTTTTGCTAGACCTCAGTTTACTAGCTTGGGTCTGTCAAATACCATGTAACATGATTATTATTTTCCTCTGCACTTGTTATATAGATAACTAAGGGGCCGATGGATGAATTGAAGTGAGTCAATTAAAACTATGAAATCGTTTCTGTGTTTCATTTGTACAGGACAGACTTCTAACAACACCCTTTATCTTATTTTTGGAGGGGTTTATAATCTAAAAAAAGATGAACAATTCATGTTCCACAAATTTATTTTATAGCCTCAAAATCAGGTTAACAGAATAGTCCATATTGCAATCACTTTCCCTTCTTTCGTGGTTAATTGCTTCTAATGTGCTCTTACCTGTGTATGATTTATTATAGGTTTGATCAGGAAGATGTGAGAAACCTGGGGCTTTTTCAGAAGTGGGCTGTCATTCCTGTCCTGGGACTAATTGAGACCTCTCTGTATGACAACACGCTCCTGCATAATGCTCTTCTACTTCTTCTCCAAATATTAAATTCGTGTTCAAAGGTAGCAGACGTGTTGTTGGATAATGGTCTTCTCTACGTGCTATGTAACACAGTAGCAGCCCTGAACGGATTGGAAAAGAAGTAAGTTTTAAATCATCATTTGAAGCTACGTCTGATAAATATTTCAGAAATGGAGAACTTTAGTAATAGGTTACATTAAAGCATCTGGTTTTCCATAATACTTTCAAAGAATTTTTTTTCTTATAAAACATTAAGTAAGATTAAGTGTGGAGGGGACATAGTTTCCATCATTTCAACAAAGTTTTTTATAAGGAGATATTTATATGACTTTTTAGGTGTTTAGAACCTAAAGACAAGTTGTAAAAGTAAGTTTTGTTCCTATGGAAAATAATACGGTAATAATAAGAAATAATACGGTAATAAACTGTATCACGTACTCACAACTGTAAGCCTACTTTTGCCCCGCCCTGTA